>NC_073691.1:98249464-98364535 GCF_029784155.1 Uranotaenia lowii | reverse complement strand
AGTCGCATGCAAACGGCAAAATGGCCGAAGGCAGCTAGGTTTTTGCAGTCAACAAGATGGACATAGGGAGTTCATCTTGTCTTGTATAACACAGGCATGAACTACCCATTTTTGTGCTAGTATGTGGGACGCGCCGATTTGGCGCCCATTCATTTTTCACAGTAATCCATTTGAGCTTAAATTTGACAGTTGTTACGCTGTGAATAATTAGTTCTACAATTTATGGCAGAATCCGGGGTATTGCAACGCCGCGCCGACTGTATCACTCGGTTCGGTGTTGCAAAACATCGTGTTTTTCTATCAGGGCTGTCCCAACGGTAGATGCAAAACACGGTTTTCGACCACGCTAAAACATTTCGGCTGGCACCGGCGGCGTATATTGCTGTTTTAGCACAGTTATCGATTTCGAAATTCCCAACAGTTATACGCCTTTGTTCCAAATTCATGCAAATTTGGAACAGGATTTCAAAATATACGACAGACCAATTTAGTTCACGGTGAGAAAATTTTAGCCAACAATGATTTCTTTCACACATGTTTAGGTAACATTGGGTGTGATAATAGTTTCTTTTTAAGGTATTATTTGAATGTTTTTTTTCGCTTCAACCACCCTATACGCACAGAGAACAGACGTACAAGCTAGCCCACGAAACTTGAGTAAAATTTCCAGCGGCATTAGTTTAATTATGAGTTCATATATACGATAACGCCTTTTCGAAAACTGTACACTTGAAAATTTGATTTGTAATTTTTGAACGGCGCAATAGGTGCTACTGTTTAAAGTCAATTTTCAACATATTTTTTGGATGTCTGCATTTAAAATTTTACACACTTTTTTGAAGTTTTTTTGTTCGAGCTTGTACGTCTGTTCTCTGTGCTATACGTAACATAAATTGAGAATAGATGTTAATAAAAACCATATCTAGTATAAATAATAGATGTCACATCATTCTCGATTTAATATAATTAAATAAAAAGCTTTTCATTTGGGCTCGACGAATTAGTGAATCCAGTCAGCGTTCTAAAATTTGAAAAAAAAAAAATAAACGAAAAGAAAATTTTAATACTTTTTCGATGAGGTAAAATAAATGTTTATTGTTTGTTCTATAATTTTTGTTTTATTTGAGATATTGAGAGATTTTTGGTTTCGTATGGATTGCTTGGAGTTTTCGTCAATATCAGCATATTTTTCTGTATCCATGCATAAATTTACAAATAGTGAAACAAGTTTTTGTCAAACAAAAATGTCGACAAATCAGAGGAAAATTTCCTTTGACTTTGGGATGAACATTTCTCGTTTCCTTTATAAATGTCAGCAATAACTTGAAAAAAAAATTGCTTTTTCATTTCATTTCAACAAAACATTCAAAGCAATTTGATTGAATTAATTGAAGAACTGTTTCAATTGATCTTTTTTCCTCGTTGTGTAGTCATTTTTGCTTTTAAATTAATGAAATCCTGGTAGAATAGTTGAAATCATTGTTCTCACTGTTGTTCTGGCAAAAAGAATATTCGTAGAATTAATTTTAAGACAATTAACCGTGAAACTCAAAACTTCTGCAATTTTTCTAATAAAATGGGTTTTTTCTTCTCAATCATTGAGTGTCTGCAATGAAAGTGTTTCCGTTTTAAATTTGCTCCTACACCGGTGGGGAGTGGGTGTTTTAGCCGATTCTAAAATTTCAAATTGTGCTAAAACTGGTATACTTAAAACCAATATTTACGCCTGAACCGTTGCAGGTTCTCTCACCCTCGGCCAAAAAGTGTTATACGATACAAATTTTGCAGCGCGAAACTGTTCGAATATCAGATTTTCCCAACACCGGTGTACGGCAAATGTGTTATGATGTGTTGTAAACCTTCGAAATTTCTATCTCCATCTCAACCAGTGAACTTGCTCTTAGAGCAAGTCCAATGGTGTTGGGAAAAAGTGGTAGGAATTTTGACGTCTGTAGCACAGATGGGAATTTTTCTATCGTGAAATATAGACCAAAAAAGTTGGCCGTCCACCGGTGTGATAGAATACGAAGGTATAAAATCGAAAGCAACCAGCGATGCCAAGTGAATTTGCTTTTCAGTAATTTTACTGACTTTTTTTATTTTGAATTCACCGTTTGAAAATTGAAAACAAATTCATTTTACTTGATCATTAACTTGAAATAGTACCTACCCAAGCAACCAGAATTCCCTTAAAAAGGTTCCATAGAAGCTTAATGAGCTCTCGTTTGTGTCTGAAGAGAATGCTAATCAGCCCAAAATTTAAGTTCTTAAAGCTACTTTCAAGTTCGTTTAGGTGGCTGTAGAGAACGCTATTCAGCTTCTAAGAGAATGTCAAGAAACTTCTACGCGCCGAAAAAAAATCCGAGTGTCAGATTGCTAGGTTGCCGGTCTATCATGGTCTATCTCATTGATTTTGATTATATTGTTTTGATTACAAAAGCTGCTTACACGCCTAGAGAATTGAACCGCTGCTCTCTAGGTTGCAATGAAACTCACCAGCCTCTCGACCAAGGTCTTTTGATACACTAGGTTCTCCGACTTTCACAGTAAGTAGGCGAGGAGTGAGCGGGGCTCTCAATGAGTTTTTTTATTTTTTGCTCAGCTTTTCGGTGGTTTGTTGGTAAACAAACTTCATGAGTTCCGCATAGTTGCATAGCCTACATAGCCAAAATGGCTGAATCGGGAATTCGATATTCGGTAACACCTCCTAAATATATACACACCTTGCTCTCGACCAATCCATCAATAGCCAATTGCCACTGTACACGCTAGAAACTATTAAACCATTTATTATTCAAAAATAACCATTTTTGACCTTTTCCCGGGAAATGTCATTTTATGAGTTCTCCATGAGAACCCATAAAATGACTTTTCGGGGAGAAGTAGAAATATGGTTGTTTTTTAACCGCATGGGAGATTACCGTAGAAATTCAAAAATGGTTATTTTTCAACCGTAAGGGCTGTTTTGTGCGATTAGATTACAATTGTTGAAGGAATTGATAAAATAAGAGTTATCAGAACATTAATTTTATTGTTTTTGTACTTAAAACTTATAAACTATGCCCCATTATAGTAATTTGAAAGCCTGCACGCAGAAAAAGGAAGGGGAGTCGAATGAACAAAACGTTTTGTTATTTAATTTTATTTCATCAATGCACATTTAATGAGTAGTTTTGATTTTAAATTCGATCCGAAACAAAATCCAAGATTTCGTTATTTTTACAATATAGTCGAAGCCAATACACCGTGTATGGCGAGGGGTGCCTCTTTATTTTAAAATATTTTTATTGTTGTTTTCAAGTTTATAATAGGGTTGTTTTTGAATCAAAAATTGGTTTTATTAGGTAAACGTGTAATTGGTGGCAAACAAAAACAGAAAAAAACTGACAGAATCGTGCATGAAATGCAATCAAGTTGTCAGCAGCGCAACTGTTTTCCCGGATTTTTATGGCCGGGATACCGTATACGGAATGGACGAGAACCGGAATTGTCTCCCGGCTAGGTAAGCCTATATTTACCAGTAGCATAAAAAAATGTAAAATTTCTTTCAGTTTGTCCTTTTTTATGTTATTTTTCTTCGCAGGGTGCTGCAATGTTCAGGGGACTTCGTCAAAGCGCCGGCTGATGGCGAATCGCCCTAGAACAACATCCAAGGACTGGTTGAACAGGAATATGTAAGCCAGTTCCGGTTCTGCAGGAGGAAGAAGCCGCGCAACGGCTACCCCGAAGAAGAAAATTTTGTTTTCGCATCTCGTTCGATCCTTGGGAAAATTTCTTCGATCATCCGTGCCGTGTACCTGGTCCGTGTCCTGCGAGTGATATAATGTGAGTTTGCAGTTTATAATCAACTGTCCGTCCAGTTTGAATAAATCTTACAATCGGCCAGACATTTTTGTGCTACTCAAGTGTCTGAAAAGTCTCATATAACTAACTTCACTTTTCTTTCCCCTACCATTTCAGATGTCAAGAGGAGCATTCGAGACACAACAATCAACATCCGGGCCAATGAGGCTGATTTATAATGGGTCGCAGATGTTGGTGCTTCGATTGTTGGTTTTGGCTTCGGTTGGTTGCTGCTGCCGGAAGAGCTGTCCCGCGGAAACCAAAAAAATGAAAAGGGTGGAATAATTTGATATGAATATAAAAACTGAGTTAAATTCTAGTGTTTTATTCATGAATGGAAAAAAATCCATGAAATAACCAAACAGGATTATTAAAATCCACTGTATTTCTTTTTATTTTGATTAGTAAAAAATGAATTGCTGCAATTCAAAAACGTTTTGTAATTTTGAATCAATCAAACTTCTTAAATTTAAACCAGTTTGTTTTAATTTTTTTTTTCACAAAAATATTGTTATTTTGACAAGAAATACGATTCGTTTTCAAAAAGGGCCTATATTATATTGATAAATACACTCGCTTTAATTTCATCTACACTTTCGTATAAAAGTAATCAAATTTATATTTCTGCTTTTTCCCAACCAAAATTTTTATTATTTTCTTCCAAAATTTTATTATTCCCAAAATATATTTTTCTGCGTGTGTTTGTATATTATGACTGCCACCTTATAGCTTTAAGCAAACGCCAACAGCAGCCGAATAACCTGGTAGCAGGAGTAAAATTCCCCCACGAGCGCTACCGAAACCTGATAAGAAAGCGGGATGGCCTTTTCAAACATTTTGGCCTCCTTCCGGGTGGTGCTCCAGCTCCTTGCCGGCGGTGTGAAAAACAATTCCTGTATTCCATTAGCAGTGGCTGGTAACGATGGACCGGTGAGTGAGTCCTCGTCCTATTGAATGTTGTTGGTTTATGAAACGGAATCGAATCGGCATCATCCAATCGGCATCCTGAAATTTTTCTTTGTTCATGATGGGATCGACAAATAATAAATCACTTACCTTTCTCCATCTTCGACAAATCCGAAGTTTGTACGATTTCCAGAACCGATTTTTCAGGAAACTGGATGCTGTTCCGCGGAAGAAAAAATTTGCTTGGGCGTCCGGCTGCAGTTTGAACCGCTTTCAAAATGGCGATATCAAATAATTCAACCATTTTATGGTTTATTCTCGAAAACTACCAAAATGGTTAAAATTCTTGCTAGAAAAATTATTGAAAAATAACCATATTGGCGATTTTGAAGTAAACATCATAAAATGGTTATTTAAGAACTATAAATGGTTATAAGAAAATGAGCGTGTAATGATTAGTATTTAAACTTAATGTCATTTGAGATGATTGAGTGGGTTGGTCAATAGAAGGTACCTTATTTCGTTCAAAGGACTTTCAGTACACAATATGAATCAAAACAAAAATTCGCATCATCAAAATTTATTCGAATATCTTATTTAACATTTATAAGAAAAATTCGAAAAAATCTTGAATTCCATTTGTAAATATCAGTACAGATATAAACAAAACAAATACCATGACAAAAAATTGACAGACATTTTTGACATGTCGCTTAGAATTCCCATATAGGTTCTTTAAAACACCTTCAAGTATCTTAATGGTGCGCCTTAGAATGTTACGCGAACGTTATCGACCTTTTTGAAAAACATTTATGACATGTCACTTAGAATTCCGATATAGGTTCTTTAAAACACCTTCAAGTATCTTAATGGTGCGCTTTAGAATGTTACGCGAACGTTATCGACCTTCTTGAAAAACATTTTTGACATGTCGCTTAGATTTCCCATATACACGCAGAAAAAGAACGGGGAGTTGATTCAACAAAACGTTTTTTTGTTTTATTTTATAATTTGAATGCTATTTTTGCAGTAGTTAACATAAAAAAATCGAATAAAAATAGCCAGAAAATTTTGTTATTTATACACTCCCATTTTTAATTACTTAAAATCAAAAAGTGTTTAGTTTTAGAGCAAAATTAAGTTTTTTTCAAAAAACGTGTAAAATTTTGATTTATGAAAAAAAAGAAAAAAAATCGCTGAAAATGTTCGAGAAATTCGTGATTATTTGGAGAAACAGACGGTCGAAGTGGCCGTCATTCATTGTGATATGGTTTCCGGAACCATTTTAGTCTTGCAATAAACTACAGCAGTGGAACCGGCCAAAGTTACTCTGGGATCGGTCGGTACGGATTTGGTGTATTAAGAGTTGTTAATCAGGTTTGCTATACAAAACAAAAGTTTGTATAAAATTTGAATTTTTATTATTTTTTCCAGTTGCCAGACGGAATTGAAATTTGCAAATTTATCGACCCACGACCAGCTCTAGGCAGATTAGCCACAGTAAGGATGTTAATTCATAATGAAGGAATCTGTTGGAACTGGAAGAGGGAATCGTACCGATGCCTTAGGGCATCCGCAGCAATCGCGAGCAAAGTGAAAATGCTCACGAGTTTGATCACTTTTATACCGCACCGGGGGTTGGTATATGGGTGAGCAAAATAGGGCCGTTGCCGTCGGGACCGATAAAATCACCAAATTTGCTCACAAGAAAGGGGCGAGAGCAAACAGGCACTGAAAAAATTTTACCGTTTAATGCTGAGTTAAACAAACGACGTTCAGCGTGTAGAGTTTGTTTACATTCCATTTTGCGCATCGGGTCGAACTGGTCCACTGAACACCGGCCGTGGTGGAACCGACAGACTCGTTTACGGGAAGAGCAGAAATTTTTCCAATCAAGGTGCATCTCCCAGGGTTAACAACAACGGAACTCCGAACCAGAATCATGGCCTTCAATAACTTCAAATCAATCTTCGAAGTAACAGCAACATCAACCACAATCAGTTCAAAAAACAAAGAAATTTTCATTCGTGATTTCATCCGATGCTCCATGGTTCGCCGATTCGACCCGAAGGATTGCTAAAAGGAAAAAAGTCTCCGTTCTCGAATTTCAATATGGCGGCATCCATAAATTACGTAACGCAAAAAATGCACTTTTTTGACCCCCTCCCCCCCGTACGTCACAAATCGTCACGCTTGGACGTACCCCCCTATGAAAATTACGTAACGCTGATAATTACCCCCCCCCCCCCATCTTTTCTTGTTTTTGAATAATGTTTTTCGATGGTAAGAAAAGATTTTAATATAAAATTTATTAATGTTCTTCGAAACGGAATTAATATCTATCCAAATCGCTTCTTAGTACTCATTGATGATAACTCTCTGATAAAATAAAATGATTGTCTTATTACTAGTTGTTCTGTGCTTGTTAACTGATGATCTACCTTGTTTAATTTATTTTGTTCAAGGAGCAAAATAAATTAAACAATTATGTAAAATACACTCCACTAAGTAATATTCGTCGTGTTCTTGTGGGTAAATGTACATATCTAATATTCGGTTTTCTAGCGATTATTTCTTAAATATCCAATACACAGTTTAAGGAGTCTATCTCAGAATCATTAAAAAGGGAAGGTTACAAACCAGTTTTATCATGTTGAAGCTTATAAATTTTAAGCTGATTCTGGTGGGCTTATCATTCTGCAAAAATTGCATGACATCATAATAGCTGCGATTAAACTGAAAATTTTTAAGGAAAAAATCGTTACGTAACGATAAGCATACCTCCCCCCCCTCCCCTATGTCACAATTCGTAACGCTCGAGCTTACTCCCTCCCCCCCCCTAGGAGCGTTACGTAATTAATGGATGCCCCCTATTCGCTGGTGGCCGATTCTGATAAACATTGTTCCGGTCGTGTAGCTGTGATTTTATTGGTCTGTGTGCTCTACGCATAGCGAACCAGAATACATACAAAAATAGGAAAAATGAAAATCAGCGCTTCTAAAATATCAGGTAAATATGATAAAATAAAATTGGTTCAGCACATGCCAACTATATTTTTGTATTTTGAAGGTTCGTCTGCAAAATGCTTTCGGGGATACAATTTGATATCGTTTGTTGGCATTGGAAACGTCTTCCGGAAAGTCGAACAACTTAACCCAGTTGAGAGGACTAGGTCAGCTTCAAATTGGCCTTCTAATCAGTGAGCAGCTAATCGATTGAGACAGTGGCTCAAAAACATAATAGGATGGCGTACTGGATGATGACGTATGTGTCGAACAACAGTGCATACATGTTAAATTTGAAATATTTGTAGTGTTGTTTTCTACTATTGAACTGTAATAAATAATGTATCATAAAGTGTTTCGAATATTAATGAAACGTGAAAAGAACTTGATTTTCATCATATAGGTTTATAAATAGTTTATTTCGAAGGTTTTCAATCTGTCCATATTTGTTTTTTTCTGGAAAACTTCCAATCTGTACATTTTCTAGAAAATCATTATGATCGGAGTTAGAAAGCTTCAGCAAACTGTTCAAAATGAATATTCTTCGTTTTAGGATTTTCCTGTTTTAAGCATCTCGTCCATTACGATTTTCGTGGCGGTTTCGGTGACGTATTAGTCGCTTCCTGATGAGGTGCATCAAATCGAGGATGCATCAGATAGGCTTGAACCGGGGCAATGACGAAAACGGCCCTTCATCTCGCTCCAGGCCGGACGGGTCCAACTCACAGAAACCGAAGCCTCTGACCAGCGGTGGAATACTTTCTACTTGATGATAGAACTCCACAGCACCTGGAATATTTCGCGCAGATTCTGCTGACTTTGATTCCGGCTGCTGCTGCCCGGAAGTTTCGGCTGTATCCGCCACCGGACCCGGTTGCTGGTCGGTCGAAGCTGCTTGGCCCTGCTGATGCTGAGATGTCGACTATGACTTAACTTTTCGAAAAAGCACCAATCGAAATTTAATCGAAAAAACTCACGGCTAAGAAAATTTACTCGGTCCGTATAATATTATTTGATCAAGATGTTCTGCAAAAAGTTTTCTCAGTGCAATGCTAAATTTAAAATAAATATGCTAACGCCTGGTGCGCGAAAGGGTGTGTATACCAAAACCGGTCCGCTGAAATGAGCAAAACCGGGCCGCGTATACTCCCGTATTGGTGCGTTTGCTCTTAGGGCATCCGCAGCAACCGCGAGCAAAGTGAAAATGCTCACGAGTTTAATCACTTCCATACCGCACCGGGGGTTAGTATGAAGGTGAGCAAAATAGGGCCGATGCCGTCGGGACCGACAAAATCACCAAATTTGCTCACAGAAAGGGGCGAGAGCAAACATGCACTGAAAAAATTCTACCGTTTTGAGCAGAATTAAACAAACGATGTCGCAGCGTGTAGATGTTTGTTGATATTTATTTTAAGAAAAAAATTGTAACAGATTAAAATTGTAGATGGATTTTTTTGTAATAACCAGTTATATTCGCAATTTCGTTACATTTTTTCGGGTTTTTCCAGGAATTGAACGAGAAAGTGTAATTGCTGGTTCTGATGGTGAGTTATTTATTTTGTATTTTATACTGTTTTTAACTTTTTTCTACCTATGAATTTTGATAACATTTTTTTCCTTTCTCACTCAATTTCAGATAAACAAACTTGAAGCGTGGTAATTTGTGACCAAAAATGGTCACTCGGAGTTTCTCGGAGTAATAATAATCGAGACCATGCAGTGCGCTGTGCAGGATTTTTGTATCCAACCGGCCAATATGGGTGGCATTCCAGTACTGTCCCTACCGATTCGGCTTTCGAAACTAGGTCTCTCAATAAGTTTGCAACTAATGGGACCCAGTTTTTCGGAGCAGCAATTATTTCAATCAGCACGTTGGATAGAAAAAGAAGTTGAAGATTTTTTAGAAAATTATGATTTTAAAATAAATAAAATAAACAAATAAAGTTGAATTGTTTGGTTTGTTGAATTTTGTTTTTCGGGTCCATGGGTTAGGAAATATAAGTGCCCGGCGTTTTGAAAGCAAAATCGAGCTTAATTCGAAAATATATTCTTATCTGAACTTATTTTATTCAATCAAGTCGTCCTACAATTCAATAAGTTTTTAATCACAATCCAGCAAACGGGTGACACGGAATTGGAAACACCGTAAGGGAAACTCAACGCTTTACAACCACTACCGGTTGAAAGCGGTGTCCTATAGATATGATGACGAGGCCAAGCGAAGCAAACATCCTGCTCGGAAGTTCTTGCTGCATCCGTCATCGGACCCGATTGCTGGTGTTCGAAGCTGCTTGGCCTTGCTGCTGCTGTATGGCATGTTCAACCAGGATGTAGACTTTGACGTCACGATACGGATAGCAGCTATCCCGTCAAATAACTGCCAACACCCCCAGGCCCTTTTAAGACCAACATTCATCGAAATTTCAGCAAAAAACTGACACCTCCGAAAATTTACTCGGTACGTATTAATTTAAGATTTAGATTTTCCTCAAAAGTTTTCTCAGTGCAATGCTAAATTTAAAAATAATTATGCTACCGCCCGGTGCACGAAAGAGTGTGTATCCCAAAACCGGTCCGGTTAAATGAGCAAAACCGGGCCGCGTATACTCACTTATTGGTGCGTTGCTCTAAGGGATGAATCATCCGCGAGGATGAAAATCCCGGAAAAAAGAAAACAACAAAGAAAAATTGAAAACTCAACCAAGGAAGGTATTGCGATTGTTGTTATAGTTCAAACAGATAAGTTTTTAGCTGGTCATATGAATTTATGATTAGGTGCAATTTTTTTTAATGCTTTGGTGAATCATATTTCTAGTTAGAAAGCTAACTGATTATTAACGAAATTCAAGTCATTCATACCGTTTATCGCGATCCTTCGATCATCGAGTTCAATGTTGTTTTGTTGGATTGAAGAAGCGTTCACTTTAGAGTTTGAACATTGAGCCAGAAAACAGTGCTGGGAATTTTTTTGTCCAAGATTTCGGCGATGTTGCGCAATATTTCATTTTAAGAGGGATCAGATGTCGCTTCTCTTATATGAAGGTTCATGACCATGAAGGATTTAATTTTAAACAAATTTGGCAAACAATAAAGTGAATGTTTTCAGCATGAAATATCGAGAATTTTTCTTGTTAGAAAGTGATTTACTGTTTCCATAAGAATCTCTTAGGGCATCCGCAGCAATCGCGAGCAAAGTGAAAATGCTCACGAGTTTAATCACTTCCATACCGCACCGGGGGTTAGTATGAAGGTGAGCAAAATAGGGCCGATGCCGTCGGGACCGACGAAATCACCAAATTTGCTCACTAGAAAGGGGCGAGAGCAAACATGCACTGAAAAAAATTCTACCGTTTTGAGCAGAATTAAACAAACGATGTCGCAGCGTGTAGATGTTTGCTTGATATTAAATATCATTAAATATCATTAAATTTTATTTTAAGAAAAAACTGTATCAGATTAAAATTGTGGCTGGTTTTTTTTGGAATTATCAGTTAAATTTGCAATTTCGTTACATTTTTTCGGGTTTTTCCAAGAATTGAACGAGAAAGTGTACATGCTGGTTCTGATGGTGAGTTATTTATTTTGTATTTTATACTGTTTTGGAATTTTTTCTATCTATGAATTTTGATAACATTTTTTCCTTTCTCACTCAATTTCAGATAAACAAACTTGAAGCATCGTAATTTGTGACCAAAAATGGTCACTCGGAGTTTCTCGGAGTAATAATAATCGAGACCAGTGCGCTGTGCAGGATTTTTGTATCCAACCGGCCAATATGGGTGGCATTCCAGTACTGTCCCTACCGATTCGGCTTTCGAAACGAGGTCTCTCAATAAGTTTGCAACTAATGGGACCCAGTTTTTCGGAGCAGCAACTATTTCAATCAGCACGTTGGATAGAAAAAGAAGTTGAAGATTTTTTAGACAAGTATGATTTTAATATAAATATAATAAACAAATAAAGTTGAATTTTAGTTGAATTGTTTAGTTTGTTGAATTTTGTTTTTCGGGTGTGTTAGGGTGTGTTTCGGGGGTGTTAAGAAATAAAAGTGCCCGGCGTTTTGAAAGCAAAATCGAGCTTAATTCGAAAATATATTCTTATCTGAACTTATTCTTATCTGAATTTATTTTATTCAATCAAGTCGTCTTACAATGCAATAAGTTTTTAATCACAATCCAGCAAACGGGTGACACGGAATTGGAAACACCGTAAGGGAAACTCAACGCTTTACCGAAAGGATCAATGTTGAATCGGTCGCCGAAAACAACCACCACCGGTTGAAAGCGGTGTCCTATAGATATGATGACGAGGCCAAGCGAAGCAAACATCCTGCTCGGAAGTTCTTGCTGCATCCGTCATCGGACCCGATTACTGGTGTTCAAAGTTGCTTGGCCTTGCTGCTGCTGTACGGCATGTTCAACCAGGATGTAGACTTTGACGTCACGATACGGATAGCAGCAATCCCGTCAAATAACTGCCAACACCCCCAGGCCCTTTTAAGACCAACATTCATTAAAATTTCAGCAAAAAACTGACGACTCCGAAAATTTACTCGGTACGTATTAATTTAAGATTAAGATTTTCTTCAAAAGTTTTCTCAGTGCAATGCCAAATTTAAAAATAATTATGCTACCGCCCGGTGCGCAAAAGAGTGAGTATCCCAAAACCGGTCCGCTGAAATGAGCAAAACCGGGCCGCGTATACTCACTTATTGGTGCGTTTGCTCTTATGAAAAGCAACAACCTCTCATTGAAGTAGGCGTTCATCTTCAGAATTCATTCGCGTCATAAGACAATCTTATGAATTTCATTAATTTTTCTTATGGCGCCACTTCATAAGAGAATCTTATTAAAATACATAATAGTATTTTTCTGAGTGTAGAATCAAAGTATTTGCTTAAAATCAAAATCCAAAAATATTTAGTTCAAAGAATTAATTTCTTCTTTCAAAAATATTTTTTTGAACCAAAAACAAAAGTTTTTGATTCAAATAAAACAGGAGTTTGATTCAAAATAATGAAAGTTTTGAATCACAGTTTTGTTTTGTTTCAAAAGCCTAGTTTTCTCCACTTTTCTCTGCGTGTTGAATGGGTTAAGCTATTTTATTCGATTTTCTCATGGTTAAATTACAAATTCGGTTGTATTTGAGAAGTTTTTATGAAAATCAGGACAAATCAGAACATTTTAGGGACCAATTTTCAAAAATCAGGACAACTCAAGTGTTTTTGAAAAATCAGGACGGTCTCTCGAAAATCAGGACACCTGGCACCTCTGTCACCAGTGGCAAAAATGGAAACAAGTTTAGCACTTACCGGTGCGCTAAAGCTAAAATAAGACCTAGAATGTGTCCCGGATTAACACCTGGGATAGCACTTACCAGTACTGATGCTCTAATAATTATTCGATTTTTTTTGGCTTATTTATGACACTTAACCACCTTGTGCAAATAATTATTCGATGGTGGGGCTTATTATTTTTGTCTCCCGGTTTCGTGGAAGTTGGGAATCTTTTTATTAATTATTTTTGTTTGGGGGGTGCGAGTTATCAAGTTAGGGTTTTTTCTTTTATCCGATACTGCTGCCACCTATTGCAGTTTTTTTTTAATTTGGCTGTTCCTAGTCTAGCCACAACCCACTCTGTTGGACTAAGAGAGAGCGAATATGGCTTTGGCGCTCAAACGATACAAACGAACCAAAACGTCAGTCTTCCAGTTTCGTCTCTTTCAGCCCCTTTTAGCTTTAGCACAAGCAGCGATCAAAATTCGTTCATCTCATCAGTCGTTGAGTGCTCGCCGTGCTGTTAACGTGTAACGTGTATAAGTTGGTGCGTTGGTTTTTTCGAATAAGTATCTTGCCGTGTGAATGTTCTTCATTTGTGCTGCATCTTTTATTTTTTTATTTCTACAGTACTTACAGACGCAAGCAGGAAATACGTGTGTTTCTTGAATGCATTTATATGGTGGAATAGTAAATACGTACATTGCCATTCTTTGAGGGGAAATCAAGCAGATCAGTAGACTCGTGTTAGAGAAAAGCTTTTGCAGTTTGCATTTGATTGCTTTTTAAAGGTGTGACCTTAATAAGACGGCGTGTGATGTAAAAAAAACTCGCTTACTTCTAAGAAATAATAATAGAGTGACGAAAAGTAAGAAGAAGAAACCGTACCGCCTTAATCGGAAAGAGAAAATTATCAGTTTTTTCTTGATAAAAGAGTGATCAACAAAAAAAAAAATCAGTAAAAAGTGAAAAAAAAAGTTCAAGGATAATTTCGAGAAAGTCGAACAATGATACACGTAGGAGACAACACTTGGAACTTGCGAGTCTACATTACGGACCTGCAGGCAGAAAAGACCTTGCGTGTCCGAGGGGACCTTCATATTGGCGGCGTGATGTTGCGACTGGTCGACCCAGGTAGGTCCCTTGATTTATAGCTGAAGTTAACTTTCTTTATCAAATATGGAATTTATTTCAACATTCCGACTCCGATTGGAATGTATTTCGAGCTTTGGAGAGAAATTGTTCGAATGAACTCATTCACCACTCGTGCAAGGACGGGATTTAAACTTTCAAACAGAATGGAACCGTGTGTTCATGAGAGTTCATTAGGCTGATGTCATGCTGAGGCGACAAGCAGCGCAACACGTCACACGACATACTTACTCCAATGGGAATATTGTTTTTTTTTCTAATTGGCGGATTTCTAATTGTAATTGTGTGCTTTATTGATTTAACGTCAGCCCATCGATATAAAATCATATACCGTATTTGTTTTCACCACCCGAAAGTGTTGCATCATCCACGCTGAAAACGAGCATGAATCGAGTTTTGCACCCGACTTTGTTGGTGTACGTGAAATCGGCAGTGTCAACAGAAAACATCAAGCTGTCAAAAATCCATTACAGCTGGTTTTTGTTTTCGTTTGACTTCAAAAATTGAAATGAAATTTACTTTAGTTGATCATTATCTTTTAAATAATATGAAAATTATAGCATGAATTTATATATTATGTTGAATTGTGAAGATTTCAGATTTATTTTGCTCGGTAGATTCGCCTCTGGCTCTGATGATAACTGCAATACCGGCTGATTCTGGGTGGTCTATGTTTGCTGCTGCTAGACAGGGATGTCAACCTTCCAGATTTTGTCTGGATCTTCCAGACTTTTTGACCTCCGGTCAGACTTTTTTTTTTGGTATCCAGACTTCCAGATTTTTAGTATTTCTTCCAGACAATTCCAGACATTTTTTGATTGACAAAGATTTTTTTTTTTTAAATTTTAATCTATTTTGGCATCATTGACTACTTTAACTGACTGGGGTGGAGTAGAATTGTTTTAGCTCACTTCGCTCTAATCAACAGCCCAGTAATTTTTTTTCCCACCGAATGACTCTGACCAAGTTTGAATCATAATCGTCCGAATTCAGACGAAAACTGTCTACTATTTTCACATTACTCGGTCCGAACGTGCATACTGGGAGAATTTGGAATCATTTCGTCCCGAACTTATTTCATCACTGGGCTGTGAAAAAGCATATCCAAATACAATGCGACCAGCCGGCGGCCATGTGTCATTCTTTTCATGGTGTTTCCGTGGCATGAAAATACGCGTTCTTGCGTCCCGTTCTCGAAAAGTGACTGGTTTTTTGGAAATTCTCCCAAGTTTGAGATAGAGAAAGAGCGGTTTCGAAATGGTAAGGTTTGCAAGAAATTTTTTTAATATGCCCGAACTTATTTATTATTTCAATCTGAAACCTGAGACCGAAATGAAAAGACTGATATGATTTCTAAGCCAGAATCCGAAAAACTCAGGAAAAATTGTTTCAACAGCGTATTTCCGTATTTCCCAACTCGAATCAGTTGCTAGAAACAAAAACTCTGTAATCAATTTACATTTGTTTCTAGTATAAACATCTTATTGATCGACTTCATTCTACAACAAGTAGTTATTAAAAATTCAAATAATGTGCCTATTTACGTAACATTCCAAACTGGATCATCTACATACATCACAACTCATCAAATTTTACGCCAGAGTCAAACGCTTCATACTTTCCAAATCAAATACTATTTTTGTTTACATTCAGCAGCTCTGTTGGTATATATTGTGAAATTGCAAAAGAAATTGAAAAACAGTTTTAGACGTTTCATAACCATTGAAAAAGTAGACATTGACTAATTCAACGTCGCTATCTACACTCTAATTCTCCCTGACTCAAATTTGAAGGAAAACAATTCAAAATTCGCCAAAACTGGGGAAACTCAAATTTTGATTAGAACGGCACAACTCAGATATGAATAATAGGGGTTTTCGCGAATTTTGAGTTGTTTTCAATCAGGCATTTTTAAGCAGCATCTGAAAGGTCTGAGCCAAAACAACTCAGAATTTTTAAAATTCGAACACGATTTGGAAAGGGATTATATTTTTGAAAGATATAAATAGAAATTTCGGATTCAATTCAGTCTAATGAAACAAATGCGTGAATATGTTGTTTGTTTTAATTTCCTGGCATATGCTTGTTTGTTTTGTTGTCAAAAGATGAGGACTGTTGAATTATTAAAGCGATGCATTCATTTTGCGCTGGACCGACGGAATCGTCTAGCGTAATTTTTTTAATTAAATCCTCAACCGGGCGGGCGAGTGAGACCATACAGCATTTCCAGTTGATCTGAAGCCGACAATGTTGATCCAAATTGATGCACCGAAGGAAGCAACAGAAAGCAAACGTTCTTCTGCTCTCCGTTTTTCGGGCAGCTGTTCCCGCAGAGCTGGAAACTTTTTTGGGTGGATGTTCTGCTGCCGGATGCGGTTCAAAAATTCTGACCCGAGTCGAACTTTCCGGCACCATGACACTTGTTACCAGTTCAAATTGGAGGGATATTGCTGTTAAAAACAAGGGCAATTGTTAAAACTATCGAACATTGCAATAAACAAGACTTTTACCTGAAAAAACCCGTTGATCACTTCCTCTTTTTTATGTCTTTCAGTTGCAAAATGTTTTTTCTTTGGGTTTTCAAATTGCTCTGAGTAGTTTTAATCGATTTTACTCGAAAAAGTGCGCGTCTTTGCTAAGTCCCGGGTTTTTAAACTCGCTAGATGAAAACAACTCAGAAATTTGATGGATTTCAACTCAGTTGTTTTCATCTTCATACATGGTGCGATCCATGAACCGAAATTATTCAGTCTCTGAATAATCTAAAATTACCGTGTAGGCTCTGATAAACTTGACTGAGATTTCTCAAAATGGTGTTAGTTGTCTTTAACGAAAACTTTAATCTGGATAGTTATCTTAAAGTGAAATCAGAATATTGATATTCTGAATACATAAACATCGAAACCTACGATGTCTTGTTTAAAATCGTATGTACTCAAGTTATGTTATTTAATGTTACAAAAATTATCTCGACAAGCCTTGTTGGAAAAATGCTCGACACGAAGATTTAAATAATTTGCTTTTTATATTTACAGTGTTTTTCGACAATCTATAACTTCCGGTCATAATGCCCTAGAATTCCCTGAATGGTTCGCATACAAGTTATTTTAAACACAAACTAATTCACGCTGTTAAAATATACTTCAAAAGTCGTGCTTAAAATATCTTTTACTTTTACAATTTCTCCTCCGAGGAAAAATTCTAAATCCATTTTATTAACCTGAATGTTTAGCATTACTTGATAGAAAGGTTTTAACAATGAAAAAAGGTTTTTCAATATTACCAATCTAGATATGACTGTATGCAATTAGAAATGAACAAAATCTTTGACTTTTTTTTTCAATTTGGATCCCGATCACTTTTAATTTATAATCCATAGTTTTAAAACAATGAATCTGCGATCTGAAATAAGAATTTCTAAATGAACCTGGACTCCGGAATATGAATTGCTAAGCAGATGGTTTATATTCTGAATTTTTAATTTTTGATATAACGTTTTATTTTAAAATTTTAGTATTGAAATAAGCTTCTCAACACCTGGGTAGGGAGGATAGAAATTCGCTGCATCATTTTTCATAGCCAAACATTGAGATAGTGGTTGATGTGTTTTGTTTTCAAGGATTTGTAATGTGCATTACCAACCAAATGCATTCTTATTTTTTTTAAATCATTTATTTTGGTAGAAATTAGCTCAATAACTGGATAGAGCTGTTGAAACTTTGCATTTTGGAACCGACAAAAGCTCAACGTGATATCATTTTTTCTAATTTTTTAAAAGGAATGATAAAGCTTAATACAATAACCCAAAGAAAATAAAAGAATCAATTTTTGAACTGGTCGATGAAATGATCAGAAAAAATTGATGTTCGGGCGTTTTTTTCCCCGACTAGCTCAGCACTACAATGTTCCAGACATTTATACCCATTTCCAGACATTTCGGCCCAATTGTTCCAGACATTGTTTGAAAATAGGTGGCAACCCTGCTGCTAGACTGCAGTTACCCCAGCTTGAAGGTTCCGGTTTTTTTAACGTTTATTACTCGCAAATACCTCGAGTACCTAATTCCGTTTTCAGATGACAAAAGAAAAATTCTTGGAAGTCAAATTGGCGAACTCAGATCGCGGAAGTCGGGGGAGAAAATTTTGCTAACAGACCGAAACGAACGAAATTCAAGCTCCCAATGCGGGTGTAGTCTCGAACTACCGTTTTTGAAGGGCAACGGGTGGGAATCCGGGACTTGGCGCAACCGAGCATCGTCACCCTAAGGCTGATGTCATGCTGAAGCAACTAGCAACGCGACCTACAACGCAACGTTCACACGACTAACCAGCTCTCATTTGATCTCCATGGAAATCGCGCAGACCTGTCATACTGGTCGCTTTGTGTAGCGCGACCAATCTGATGCCAATGTGTTTAGTAGCGCGACTAGTAGGAAATCCAATAGGAACATTGTTTTTTCTCGATTTGAAGCAGTGATTCCGGGTTTTAAGCACAATAGTACGAAGATCTGTCCGAACTTGTGATAATAAACTAAAAACTATCTTAATCGGCGAGAAAATTTTCATGAATTCTTAGTTCCGGCAAAAAAAACAAGGAATTTTGTCGGTTCAAATTTCGGCATTCTTGCAATCTGGGTCGTGATTTGATGAGTTTTTGATGGCTCCGGAAAGAAAGGAGACGATTCAAAGCATTATCAGATGTAGAGAAGTGATGATTCGTAGGGAATTTCAAAGTGACAGGTCGCGCCAGCATGACATACCAATGCAATGCAACGCAATCTTATTGGAACGTTGCGTTGCGTTGCGTTGTTAGTTGTTTCAGCATGACATCAGCCTAAGGCTGATGTCATGCTGAAGCAACTAGCAACGCAACGCAACGCAACGTTCCAATAAGATTGCGTTGCAACGCATTGGTATGTCATGCTGGCGCGACCTGTGACTTTGAAATTCCCTACAAATCATCACTTCTCTACATCTGATAATGCTTTGAATCGTCTCCTTTCTTTCGGGAGCCATCAAAAACTCATCAAATCACGACCCGGATTGCAAGAATGCCAAAATTTGAACCGACAAAATTCCTTGTTTTTTTTTTGCCGGAACTAAGAATTCATGAAAATTTTCTCGCCGATTAAGATATTTTTTAGTTTATTATCACAAGTTCGGACAGATCTTCGTACTATTGTGCTTAAAACCCGGAATCACTGCTTCAAATCGAGAAAAACCAATATTCCTATTGGATTTCCTACTAGTCACGCTACAAAACACATTGGCATCAGATTGGTCGCGCTATTCAAAGCGACCAGTATGACAGGTCTGCGCGATTTCCATGGAGATCAAATGAGAGCTGGTTAGTCGTGTGAACGTTGCGTTGTAGGTCGCGTTGCTAGTTGCTTCAGCATGACATCAGCCTAAGGCACAGCTCGAAGCAGAGTAGCTTCGATGCAGCTGAACGCTTCTTGCTGTGGAGACCAACTAATAGGACCCTCCCGAACAAGAAAACTTTTCGGTTTGGGCGATTCCACCAGATCTTTGGGTTGGCCTTTTTGCACTCGGATTTGCTGCTCTTTTTCGGCATCGCCTGGAACCGATTGCAGCAAACCTTGTTACGAGTGTAAGACTCTTTTACTAAAAGTGGCGCTATCGGTGGCCAAAATAAGAGCAATGATAACTTGAGTGTGAGCTGGTGCAATATTGGCATTTGGCCTCGCACCCTAAGACTAAAGTAGCAAGAATATCGACTTACATGTTTACTGCATGCATGATTCGCTCGCACGGTGATATCTTCATCACGGAATCGCTGCTCCACTCGTCTTGCCAAATTCCTGGAGTTTCTTAGGCAAGATTGGGCTTCCACGGTGGATCTGCGCCTCACCAGTGCACCTTGGCCTCCTCTGTCACGCAGCAACTTCCGCTCCAATCGCGGTACTAGCGCTGCTTACATTCGCACTTGTCTGCTTCCGGAGCGGATTAGAATTTCCCGCAATCTGCTTCCGATGTGTAACTAAGTCCCCGCAGTCGGCCTCTGGCGCGGCACAAAACCTCCCGCAGTCTGCCTCTGGTGCGGAACAAAAAAAAACTTCCCGCTCTTCGCCTTGGGTTCGGAAGAAATTCCCGCTACCTGCTTCCGGGCGGCACAAAAGATCTCCCGCAGTCCGCTCACGGCGCGGCACAAAAACTTCCGCAGTCTGCTCACGGAATGGAGCGAAAACTTCCGCGGCCTGCTGCCGTGCGGAACAAGAAAAACTCCCGCAGTCCGTTTCTGGAGCGGCACAAGAACTCCCGCAGTCTGCTCACGGAATGGAACGAAAACTTCCGCGGCCTGCTGCCGTGCGGAACAAGAAAAACTCCCGCAGTCCGTTTCTGGAGCGGCACAAAAGAAAACTTCCGCCGCCCGCTTCCGCGCGGAGCAATGGCTTGCTTCGAAATAAAAACTTCCGGCTCGAAATGTAATTTCCGCAGTTCGCTTTCGGAGCGGCACAAATACACTCGCAGTCCGCTTCCGGTGCGTGATGACAGCTTGCTCCAGGTGTGGGATTGAAATCTTCGTCGGAATGAAAACTTCCGGCTCGCATAAAAAAATTTCCGAATGAAGAAACCTTGCGGCTCTTTGCAAAAGCTTGCTCCCGGTGCGGAACTCGAGCTTGCTCGGAAGAGAAAACTACCGCGGTGTGTCTCCGATGCGGAACTGATTCTTCGCTTCGGAATAAAAACTTCCGCCGTTTGTTTCCAGTGCGGAAATGAATTCCCACACTCTGCCAGCAGTGCGTGATATAGTTGTCGCTTCGGAATAAAAACCCTGCAGAAAAGTTCAGGATTAGCGTGTGCTCTTAAGGGGGTGCTTTTGGGGCTTACCTCTAGGAGGGGTTGTTTTGGTCCGGCAATATTCCACCGCGACCAGTTGGAGCTGCCAATAATTGGCCCGACACGGAACGGAACGGCCCTGTAACATGCGAGCAATGTGAAATGAGGCACAATTTTGGTTTCGGTTTGCGACCTACCTCTGTGTGAGGGTTTTTCCCTTCTTCACCCGTGTCGATGTTTCCGCCGGTCTTGATGAGCAAGGTGATGAAAAATCAGGAATTTGATCCTGCCTCCTAGAGGGTTTTTTTTCTGCCACTTCAAAAAACGGCTGCCACTTCCGAAAAACTACGCCGCGTGGATGAAGCACACCAAGCTTTTTTCCCTCCTTTTCACTAGTCGACGTTTATGCTCAGCGGTTTTTTTAACCGGGCAACTTGAAGTTGTTCGAACGTCGAGAAATTTTCTTGCGTCGCTACACGCTCGTTTGCCTTTAGCGCATATTCCTTCACGCAGTGGGTGAATAACTATGTTTTGGGTGCTTTAATGCTACATCTTATTGCTCTATACTCAATTTTGCTCAAAAACGTTACACAACACTACCACAAGAGAGAAGTTTCTTGTGAGCTGAGCGAAGCAAGCTCACAAGAAACTCAAACATCTGTTCAAACCAGGAACGACATAGAGACTATTCAGATCAAGATGTTTATCCTCAAGTATATCTTGAGCGGTACGATGAAGCTAAACTTCAACAAAACTAATACACATGAGCCCACAGCTCACCAGATCGGTTGATCCTTAACGTCCACGAAGCCACAAATACATAACGACAATCCATGTTGCCAGAAGTGATCAGTAAACCAGCCAAGCTGGCGAAGTCGTCTCTATGTCGCCCTAACTACTCTACTACCAAACAGTCTTGTGGTAAACATTCGTACGAAATCTAATTTTGGTTCAATTGACTAACCAAGAGATCTCACAAAAGGAACTGCAAGATACAATAAGAACAGATTATTAGCTCAATAATATGGAGGCATGTCTATGTCGGTGTTCCTCGGGAAAGGGTGGATTTAGCACCCAAATTGTCATGAGTCCAGATGGAAGTTTTACCGCGCTTCCAATTCGCGTTGCTTTTGAAGGGAAGTGTCATGACAACCCCCTACAACCGAAGACTATCCTCAAAACCCCATGCCTCAAATTTTAATTCACTACCATAGAAATACTAATCAATACTATGCTCCTTGACATTATGCGCTAATTCTAGACTAAGATAGATCAACATAAGATTATGCTGAAGTTGTTTAGTTGTCGATAGCTGTATTGTTTCTTAACATTTTAATCGTTCTCGTTTATGGTGCTTGTGCTAAGTCGTGGACGAGGTTTTTTGACTGCTCTGTGTCCTCTAGTCTTACGTGCTGCACAGTTTGTTGTTGCTGCAAGCTTGTTGGTTGCTGCGATGGTCCTGCATAGCTCGGTAAACGAATGGATGAGTGCGTCATGTTCGAAGTTTCACAGCCTACACTGAAGTCGATATGGCGGTAGCGGCCGTCATGAAGTCTACCCCTCACAACTTGCAGTGCAGTGCTGACTTCGTTGGAGTGTCATTTTCGGGAAGTATTTGCGTCGTTTTCTCCTTGACTGATGGCTTTTCTTTGTCGGTCTTTTTCCTGGAAGAGCAAAGTGAAGCGTTCTTGAACGTATTCGGGTGTTGTCGAGTTTGGTGTGTCGTTGCATCAGGTATCAGTCGCCTTCGGGAGTTGTCGCATTCAGGTGTTGTCGTATTCGGGATTTGTCGCATTCGGGAGCTGTCGTATTCAGGTGTTGTCGTATTCGGGATTTGTCGCATTCAGGTATTGTCGTATTCGGGATTTGTCGCATTCGGGAGTTGTCGCGTTCAGGTGTTGTCGTATTCGGGATTTGTCGCATTCGGATACTGCTGTCATAATCGAACGTGACTGGGGCGTTCCGTCCTATTCGGGGTTTGATACCTGCGTTTGCTGGCTGCCTGTATACTTCAGTGAGGAGTATTCTCCGTAGTTTCTATTCGACGTCTTGCTGCCTCGTGCCGTTGGTGGTGTCAAGGGTTTTCACTTTTTACTAGGACTGCGGAGCTTCTTCACGATTGTGCTTGGCATTCCAGCAATGATTGTTTCTCCGATGAGTGTGAGAGGCGAGGTTTCTAGAGTGAGATGTTGGTCCGTCAGCCATCATCATTTCGTGTTTGGGTGGCGTTTACTGCTCGTGGTCTACAACATGAAGTCTGCTTACATAGCTTGAATGTGTTCCTATCGGTCGTTTTTGTGGTTTTTGGTGTCCTGACAATCGTTTCAATTGCAGCGACATGGTATGCAGCGCCTGGCTACGGTGACTCACCAGTGCTACTATCCCCAGCGCGATTACGCTGCTTGTGAATGACAGGATTGCTTTCAGGACACTGAGTGGCGGCAATCCCACGCAAGGTTGCCGGCCCTCCCCAAATTCTGACGAACTGCATGGCGGAGTTCTCAGAGTCTGTACAGCTGACGCTGGTCCCACGCAAGGCCGTTGTCTCCTTCATGAACGCCTACTTCTTCGTATTCGTCGGTGTACTAGCGACGAGTTCCGTTGAGTTATTCGGATGGAAGAATTTCTGCCTAATTTCTCCGATTTGTTGGGGCGAGGTTTCAAAATGATGTTGGTCCTTCAGCCTTCTCCATTTCGTGTTTTCTGCTCAAGTTGAGTTTGTGGTTAGCGTTGCTGCTTACATAGCTTTCAAATGGAAGCTTAGTCGGCCTTGATGTCTTTGGCGTGATAGCGACCTTGCTTTCCGCTGATGACATCTTCCAAAAGATACAGATTGGCGCCGATAATCTGCTTGATCAACGCCGGAACAAACTTCGGATTCAGCTTTTGATTTATGTGATCGACCTTCGATGATAACGTGAACGATCTTCGCCAAACTACATCTCCGACCTGGAAATTCACCGATCGCTTTCTCAGATCGTAACGCTGCTTCGACTTGTCGTAATTGCTCCGAATCTTCTTCACCACGAACTGCTGGATACGGTTGATAGTAGAAATGCGTAGATCCTGGGCCACCTTCGGATCGTCGGAGGTGTTGAGGTGTTGCTGATCATACAAGTCCGTGTAGAGAATGAGTTCACGACCGAAGTTTGCCATGTGCGGGCTCACACCGGTAACGTCATGTCTTGCGCTGTTGATCGCGGCTAGGATCGCTGGTAGATTCTCGTCCCAAGCACGATGATCCTCCTCCAGAAGCGAACGGATACAGGTTATCAATACTCTATTGACCCTTTCTGCATTGTTGACCATCGGGCAATAGAAAGCGGTCTGCATGTGGGATATTTTGTGCTTGGCTAATAGTGCTTTGAACGATGCCGACAAGAACTGCTTCCCATTGTCTGATAAAACGATCCGAGGTCTGGAAAACTTCAGGAAGATCTGCTGCTCCAAAAACTCGACCATTTTCGCTGCATCTGCCGATCGCATCGGATGCGCAATCACATACTTCGTCACCCAATCAACGACTACCAGCATCACCGTGTTGCCAGCTTTGGAACGAGTGAACGGGCCTACAAAGTCCACTGAAATGAGTTCCCAAGGAAGTTTCGCTGGTTTCATGGCTCCCATACTCGGCATCAACGTTGTGGTTGGTGATTTGCACGCCTTGCAAGTGTCGCAACCCTTTACGTATTTCGCTACATCTTGAATCATCTTCGGCCAGTAGAAGTGAGCTTGAACCTTCGACCAAGTCTTCCGGAACCCTAGGTGTGCTGCAGAAGCCGAATCGTGGAATTTCTGGATGACCTCAGCTCTCTTTTCTGTTGGCACCACCTTCTTCCAACGGTGTGTCGTTGCTCCAACCTCATCCTTGACTAGGCAATTCTTGAAGAGTTCGCCATTAACTAGCCGGAAATCTGGGAACTTTCCTCCTTCCTTCTCGACGCGTTCAACCAATTTTGTGTACCAGGTGTCCTGAACTGTAGAAACTGTGAACACCATGGCAGTGGCGATCCTTGAAAGGGCATCTGGAACAACGTTGATGGATCCTTTCCGGTACTTGATTTCAAAGTCGAAGGCATTCAGGCGTAACAACCAGCGGCTCATCAACGCCGTCGGGTTCTTCATCTGCTTCAGGTAGCTTAGAGCGGCGTGATCGCAGAAGACGACGAAGCGAACGCCCTCCACGTATCCTCTAAACTTCTCAATCGCCCGAATTACCGCAAGGCACTCTCTCTCGGTGACTGAGTACTTTCTTTCAGACGACGATAGTTTCTGCGAGAAATAGCAGACTGGATGTTCTTGACCTTCCCACTCCTGCGTCAGCACTGCGCCTATCGCTACGTCGCTGGCGTCACACGCGATGGAGAATGGTTTAGCGTAGTCTGGCATGGCAAGTACAGGTGCCGAAACTAGTGCTGACTTCAACTTAAGGAATGCGTCCTCCGCCTTCTCCGACCACTGAAACTTAGTTTTCGCCTTCGTCAGCTCGGTTAGTGGAGTAGCGATCTTGGAGAAATCTCCGATGAATCTGCGGTACCAGTTGCACAGTCCCAGGAACCTCTGGACTTCCTTGCGTGACGTTGGTATCGGGAACTGCACAATGCACTTGATTTTGTCGTCGTCAACGTTCCAACCCTTTTCGTTGAGTACGTACCCAAGATACTTCATCTCCGCTCTACAAAACTTTGATTTTTCCTTCGATATCGTCAGCTTAGCACGTCGCAGTCTGGCAGCGACTTCTTCCAGCGTCGTAATGTGCTCGTCAAATGAGCGCGAACAAATGATGATGTCATCCAGATAGTGGAACACCTGTGGCTCTAGATCCGCAAACAAGTATGTCATCAACCTAGCTAACGCTTGGCTAGCTGTACAAAGTCCGAAGGGAACTACCTTGAACTGGAAGTGTCCACGTTGCGGCACGGTGAACGCTGTAAACGGCCTAGAGTTCTCTTCCAGCGGCAGCTGCCAAAACGCGTCCTTGAGGTCTATCGAAGAAATGTATGTACATCCACTCAAGTTGTTTACGATCGCTGAGATTTGTGGAATTGGGTAGCCTTCATTCGTCATGATGCTGTTCAAATGCCTTGCGTCTAGGCAAACACGATAACTACCGTTCTTCTTTTTTACAGCTACTAACGGGTTATTCCAGGGTGAGAAACGAGCCTCCTCGATGACATCCAGCTGTATCATTCGATCCACCTCTTTGTTCACCTCTTCAAGCACATACTTCGACATTTGATAAAACCGCTGCTTTCTAGGTTTTGCTTCACCGATGTCAATCCGATGGCTGTACATGTCGGTTCTTCCCAGCTTCCCGTCTTCGGCTACAGGAAACAGTTGAATCGCCTTCGCTAGAATCTCCTGCTGTTGCTGGCTGAGTGGCTTCATTCTCTCCGACTCCTCGACCTGTTCGGCGATGTCAGCTTTAACGGTGCTACAAATGGCTTGCACCCCGAAGGTATTCCAGAAATTCATTCCGAGGATGAGACAATCTGGTAACGAAGGAAGAAGAATCACTGGAACCGTCTCATTCTTTCCGTTGTATGCAATCGGAAGCCTAACAAAGGATTCACAACGATGCTGAGTACCATCAGCTGTCTGGATTCCTCCAACCAAAGCTGTTTTACGAAGTCCTAACCGGTTGACTACTTCCACCAAACGACCACCTAGAAGCGAACAATTTGCGCCACTGTCTAACAATCCAGTCATCTGCTCACCTAAGACGTCTACAACGGCGTGTGGTCTGTTGTCGTTTTCTAAATTGATGATAAGCGTGTTGATTTGACGAAATTCTGGAATGCTTGAGGGATTGTCTACATAGTGCGAGGATTCTGCTCCCTCTGTGGTTGAGTCCCCGCCTGCGCGTTTCCCGATCGGTGTTGACAAGACGAACAACTTCGGAGTGAATAGCCCTTCTGCCCACATCGATAACAAAATAGAATGGCTTGAGGCTTTCTGCAATCCGTAAAGCGGTGACCAGCTTCGTCGCAGTTCCAGCATACGTTGTCTGCCTGACGTTGCCTGTTTGCGTCCCTGACTTCTCGCGGTTGCTGCGGCTGAACGTTGCTCTGGTTCTGGTTCTGCGATCTAGCTGCTCCTTCGTTGCGATCAAACCTCATGCGTAAAGCGTCTACCTGCTGTGTTAGCATCTCGATTTTGTTGTCTGTACTGTCGTTTCGTACCTCCGACATGGTTGCTTCACACTCCATCTGCGCTGCTTCCAGCTTCGCCTGTTGAGCTGCATTCGCCTCCATCACGTTGACGCGACTATAACGTTGGTTCTGTATCGCCGTCCTGTGTTGACGCGTTGGTACTGGCGTTGCTAACGTTGGTTCTATCAGCGCGTTGTGAGGCACTGTCATGCGCCGCATATTCTGCTGAAGTCTGTTGAAGTCGTCGAATTCTTTGCACGCCTCCACTAGCTGATAAACTGTTCGGGTGTGCTGTGCGGCGGCAATAGCTGCATACGTAGAGTTGACGTTCTTTTTTATGATGAACAGCTTCTCCTCCTCCGCCATCGGTGGCTGAACGTGACTAAAAAGCATGTCGATGTCTTGGTAAAAGTTGCTGAACGGCTCATCCTCTCCTTGAAGCCGGTGGTAGGCTTCTACCCGAACGACGTATGAGTAGTTGCTTGGCAGGAAATGCTTTCTGATTTCTGCTTTGAATGTTGACCAAGTCCGAATACTCCCACGACGGAATGCGCTGACGTACCATCGCAGAGCATCGCCTTTTAAGAAATGCTTAATGTTCTTTAAAATCAGCTCTCCTGGGATGTCTTCCGAATTCGCAAAGGTTTCAACCTGCAGCAGAAATGTGTTGAGAGAAACTCCATCCGTTTCACCTTCGAACTGTAGCCGCCAGTTGTGAATTGCTTTCGTTCTTCGATCCTCACCAAAAGCAAAATTGTTTTCTGGAGTTGTGTGTTGTCTGCCGTAGCCTTGTCGCCACAAATCAGCCAAAATTTCTTCCCGCAGACGGTCGTATTCAGCTCGAGCGTTGTCTTCACCCGCATCGAATCTTGGAACCCGGTACGGTGGTGGTGGAGTATCACCGACACCAAAACCTAATGTGGCTTTAGTGTGCGGCTGCCTCGGTCGTTGTGCGTTCCGCGGCTCCCAATGATTCCAGTCAGCAATGTCGTTGTGTTGCTGTTCAAGACTTGAACTAGCTGCTGCTGTACCGCGTCCCCTGATGTCCGTTCTCGGTGCTCTAGCTGTGGCAGAATCCTGTAAGCTTCGGCTAGCTTGAACCGGAAAAGCTGCTGAACGTTGCGAAGCGTTGAAGGAAGAGCTGATGCTCGGTTCGTTCCCGTTCTGATCGAAACCCCGAAAAGCGCCTGACGAGTTAGCTTGCGAGGTCGTCCTTGGAATTGCTCCGGTACTTCTGGCTGGCCTTCCTTCTTCGTTTGCGGTTGCTTCATCTGCTATTGTTTCAGCTTCCTCCCTGATATTCGGTGGACCCCTCACATTTAATGCACTATTCGTGTTGACAGATTTAGCAGCACGTTTGTTTTTTCTCCCGAGCGCGTCGTCAATATCTTCGAGCGTTAATTGTACGAGAAGAGACAGCGTTGAAAAAGTGTCTGACAATTTATTAGGAGCTTCAATTATGTCTAATCTATTCCGGTAGTGAATTAAGCGAGAACGAGTTTGGCGAATAAAGTCCAAATCGCTTCTCTTAAATGCGTTTTCAATCTCAGGTAAAAGTTCGCGCATTGCGCCTTGGCATGTACTAATATTTTGCTCAACGTCCATGACGTGAGACGAATCTTCATAAAATCTTCCTCTAATTTCATCTTCTTGCATTAATGCACGTAATCGAACTGCTCTTGCACGGCGATTGATGGAAGTGAGCCGTGGAATGTGTCTCAGAGCCAATTCATAATTGATCTCTTCCTCCGTTAGACAAGAAGGATCCATAGTGTTGTTTAAATGAGCTAATAACTTATGGTAGTGGTAACTATCTAGAACGTGCGACAAAGTCTCAAAGGTCACACAAAATCTAACAAAATGCCACTAACGATATCAAAAATTCCAAATAATTTGCAAAACAATCTTCAGAATAACTGAAACAATTAATGCGAGTGTTTCAGTAATGGGTTACATTTACGTCGGGCGCCAGTGTTACGAGTGTAAGACTCTTTTACTAAAAGTGGCGCTATCGGTGGCCAAAATAAGAGCAATGATAACTTGAGTGTGAGCTGGTGCAATATTGGCATTTGGCCTCGCACCCTAAGACTAAAGTAGCAAGAATATCGACTTACATGTTTACTGCATGCATGATTCGCTCGCACGGTGATATCTTCATCACGGAATCGCTGCTCCACTCGTCTTGCCAAATTCCTGGAGTTTCTTAGGCAAGATTGGGCTTCCACGGTGGATCTGCGCCTCACCAGTGCACCTTGGCCTCCTCTGTCACGCAGCAACTTCCGCTCCAATCGCGGTACTAGCGCTGCTTACATTCGCACTTGTCTGCTTCCGGAGCGGATTAGAATTTCCCGCAATCTGCTTCCGATGTGTAACTAAGTCCCCGCAGTCGGCCTCTGGCGCGGCACAAAACCTCCCGCAGTCTGCCTCTGGTGCGGAACAAAAAAAAACTTCCCGCTCTTCGCCTTGGGTTCGGAAGAAATTCCCGCTACCTGCTTCCGGGCGGCACAAAAGATCTCCCGCAGTCCGCTCACGGCGCGGCACAAAAACTTCCGCAGTCTGCTCACGGAATGGAGCGAAAACTTCCGCGGCCTGCTGCCGTGCGGAACAAGAAAAACTCCCGCAGTCCGTTTCTGGAGCGGCACAAGAACTCCCGCAGTCTGCTCACGGAATGGAACGAAAACTTCCGCGGCCTGCTGCCGTGCGGAACAAGAAAAACTCCCGCAGTCCGTTTCTGGAGCGGCACAAAAGAAAACTTCCGCCGCCCGCTTCCGCGCGGAGCAAAGGCTTGCTTCGAAATAAAAACTTCCGGCTCGAAATGTAATTTCCGCAGTTCGCTTTCGGAGCGGCACAAATACACTCGCAGTCCGCTTCCGGTGCGTGATGACAGCTTGCTCCAGGTGTGGGATTGAAATCTTCGTCGGAATGAAAACTTCCGGCTCGCATAAAAAAATTTCCGAATGAAGAAACCTTGCGGCTCTTTGCAAAAGCTTGCTCCCGGTGCGGAACTCGAGCTTGCTCGGAAGAGAAAACTACCGCGGTGTGTCTCCGATGCGGAACTGATTCTTCGCTTCGGAATAAAAACTTCCGCCGTTTGTTTCCAGTGCGGAAATGAATTCCCACACTCTGCCAGCAGTGCGTGATATAGTTGTCGCTTCGGAATAAAAACCCTGCAGAAAAGTTCAGGATTAGCGTGTGCTCTTAAGGGGGTGCTTTTGGGGCTTACCTCTAGGAGGGGTTGTTTTGGTCCGGCAATATTCCACCGCGACCAGTTGGAGCTGCCAATAATTGGCCCGACACGGAACGGAACGGCCCTGTAACATGCGAGCAATGTGAAATGAGGCACAATTTTGGTTTCGGTTTGCGACCTACCTCTGTGTGAGGGTTTTTCCCTTCTTCACCCGTGTCGATGTTTCCGCCGGTCTTGATGAGCAAGGTGATGAAAAATCAGGAATTTGATCCTGCCTCCTAGAGGGTTTTTTTTCTGCCACTTCAAAAAACGGCTGCCACTTCCGAAAAACTACGCCGCGTGGATGAAGCACACCAAGCTTTTTTCCCTCCTTTTCACTAGTCGACGTTTATGCTCAGCGGTTTTTTTAACCGGGCAACTTGAAGTTGTTCGAACGTCGAGAAATTTTCTTGCGTCGCTACACGCTCGTTTGCCTTTAGCGCATATTCCTTCACGCAGTGGGTGAATAACTATGTTTTGGGTGCTTTAATGCTACATCTTATTGCTCTATACTCAATTTTGCTCAAAAACGTTACAACCTTCTGGGCACATTTCTTCTTGGGGGCGTTGTTTGCTTTGGAACGTGCCATCCAGGTGAAATTCTCCGCCTCTGTTGGAAACGGCACTGGTATTGAATCCGGAACAAGTTTCCGTTCTTCGGGATAATATAGAGAAAAAAACAGCTCGAACGCAATTTTTGCGGTATAGAAATAAACCAACCAGCTGATATTTGTTTACAACGGGAAGCATGTGCTGTCAAAATTCATGATAGTATTGGTGAGAGCGCAAGCAACACCGAATATTTTCAGAGTGTTCCACCGTCCACTTTATGGTGCACTACCAGTGGACTACTCATCGTGAAAACGAGCATGAAAACAGCAAAAAGTGCACTACCGGTAGTGCCCCGGTGCACCACCACACGAAAACAAATTCTCTAATAGTTAGGGTCAAGGAAATACAATTTGATAGTAACAAGTGAATTAATTAATTCTATTCTGTACTATTCTGTCACGCTCTATAAGAAATCATTCTTAGGCTGATGTCATGCTGAAGCAACTAGCAACCAGTGATTGAATTTTGCTGAGCATGAATTGATCAACCATCTCTCGCTCAACGCTTTACTCTATTAGGATATATTGACAGTTCTACACGAACACCACTTTAACAGAAGGCCTCAGCCCTAACCTCAAACCATGGGAGAACAGAATTGATTTTTGAGAAGGGCGCACGATAAACGCGATTTTCGGTACTAAAATCGACAAATTCGCCCTGTGGAAAAGTGATACACAGATGTTCGTGTTTTGATTTTTTTGGGTGTTCAGGGCTGCCAAGTGCATTGATATTTGGAAAACGATGATTATGCAATTAAAAGCATTGTTATTGAAAAATCTTTTCATGAGTACTGAGAATAAGCAACTTTCCCGTCGATTTATATTCGAATGTGGAATTAAACGCATCATTTATCTGAACGAAAGAACAAGTTACTGTATCGCATTTTTAAGCGAAGAAGCGAATTATGTGGATTTGTTTAAAATAGTCAGAGCATGCAGGCGAATATTTTCAAATTCAACAAAAACGGGGCTTTCACTTAAGCTTGTTTGTAACAGTGAATGATTTTGCATTCGTTTAGAAGTTAGAAACAACTCTTTTTTAATCTACCGAGCAGTACATGAAAATATATTTCAGATATTTTTAATTCACCTTGAACATTCATTAGCAAAAGATAGCTTATCTTCATCCATTTATGGACGCCTCGTAATGAATTCAAACGTTTAGCTGATGTTAGTTAAAAAATTTAATCAATTCAGAAATATTATAATTAGTTTAAAACAAGCAAATACTGATTTTAGTAACGCACCTAGCATCACTGGTGAGGCCGCCAGCAAATCAAAATTTGAGGTTATGGCTGAGGCCAATTTTTCGTCAATACTATCGTCCGTATATACCCTTATAGACACTATAATTTCATATAGTCTGGCAAAGAGAATGACGGGAGCCAATCGAACTGTCATTCGCGCGGAGCCAATCGAGCATTCTATGATAATGTTCAAGCTCTTCATAACTCTCTCCAGTAGCAAAATAAAAAATAGTTTCTAAGATTCGTAAATTACATGCTATTTTTGTCACTTCAACTCGAAATCGCTTTTGAAAAATATTTCAATCATTAAAATCTATAGGTGAACAAAAATAGTAAAAATTATGATAAATAACTTAAGTATATGTTAGAAAAACGTCAGAAAAGCTTTGTAAATCTCAATACTCCCACCACGGTTTTCCAATATTTAGAAAGTTTGCTCGATTGGCTCCGCGCGAATGACAGTTCGATTGGCTCCCGTCATTCTCTTTGCCAGACTATATGAAATTATAGTGTCTATACTTTACTCGGAAGCAAAGGTTGCTTTGAGGCAGCGAAAACGACAAAACCGATGATGCATACGCTCTCACATGGCCCGCCTTCAAGAAGCAATATACATTCGAGGCAGCGAATCCAAAAAACCAAACGAATGGCTCTCACTCATCTCCTGTTACATTCTTGAGGGAACCGAATTCAAAAAGCAGAGCAAACCCGAGTCTCCTCGTTTGTGCCTGGATCGAATACCCGAGGTTTTTCTGCTATTGCTATTATTGCACAGCAACCGCACGCAGGCAGCTAGTTTTTTCGTTTTTTTTCCTCCCCTCTCCTTGCTCCATACGTTGCGGGCCTGTGCTATGCAATAAGTTCGGTTGTTGTCGTTGTTGCCTCAACCTTTGCGGCGAGGTTGAAGATGTTCTCCTCAAAGACAGCTATCGGCTTGAGTCCATCAAATTCAATAACGTAAATGAGTATGTGTGCCTCGTCTACTTCATGCATCATGTAGCGACCGAACGTTGAGAGAGTTCGTTCTGAGCAACGAACGGATAGTGTCTCTCGGAGCAGATCCTCCTCATGGGGGGAGGTTTGAATGAATGTATATGTATCGTCTCCTGTATTACTATACGAGGCCTCAAAGTGTGTATTTTGAATGCCTCTGATGAGAAAATGGTTGAGGATTTCAATCACTGCTAGCAACGCAACCTGCAGCGCAACGTTCACACGACAAACCAGCTCTCATTTGATCTCCATGGAAAAAGTGCAGTTTTTTTTTTTTCAGGGATTTTCATCCTGTTGGATGAATGGAAAAAGCGCAGACCTGTCATACTGGTCGCTTTGTAAAGCGCGACCAATCTGATGCCAGTGTGTTTTGTAGCGCGACTAGTAGGAAATCCAATGGGAATATTGTTTTTTCTCGATTTGAAGCAGTGATTCCGAGTTTTAAGCACAATAGTACGAAGATCTGTCCGAACTTGTGATAATAAACTAAAAAATATCTTAATCGGCGAGAAAATTTTCATGAATTCTTAGTTCCGGCAAAAAAAAACAAGGAATTTTGTCGGTTCAAATTTCGGCATTCTTGCAATCCGGGTCGTGATTTGATGAGTTTTTGATGGCTTCCGAAAGAAAGGAGACGATTCAAAGCATTATCAGATGTAGAGAAGTGATGATTTGTAGGGAATTTCAAAGCAACATGTCGCGCCAGCATGACATACCAATGCGTTGCAATGGTTGCAATGCTTTTTTATTGGAACGTTACGTTGAGTTGCGTTGCTAGTTCTTCTTCTTCTTCTCTTTTGTGGCAAGCTGACGTTCAGCTAAACTGCCAAGTCTTGTCAGGTTCAGGGGTGGTTTTGTGCTACATATGCATCTTTACGCGGTAAAAATTTACAGTGGTTTTAGTTGTTTACCTAAGCAAGGGTTTTTTGTTTATTTTATACGTTTTATTTTATATATTTTATTATATACTGGTTAAGGTGCATAAAAGGTTGCTATTTTATTTCAAATATTGATGTTATTTAGCTTTATGAATTTAGCTATTTCCTTTAAAATTTTAATGTCAGCTTTTGTCTAAGATAGTGGCCTATATCGTTATTTATGATTAAAGATTGAAATTTAGATCTGTTTCTATATTTAGTGCAATTGAATAGAATGTGATTAATATCTTCTTTTATCTGGCAATGATCGCAGTTCTCGTCTCTCGCAATCTTCCACTGATAAAGTTTTTCTTTTGTCAAGATGTGGTGTGTCCTTAGTCTTCCGATTGTTATTATTTCGTGTGTTTCGAGGTTTAAGTTTTTGCACCAAAGTTGTGTGTATGGTTGGGGGTGTAAATTGTAGTATTTTTTACCTTTAATTTCTGATTCTTTTTTGTAGATCATTTTCCATTCTTCGAAGGATTCGTTTTTGGCAATATTCATTCCATCATTTAGTGGAATTGTAGAGTAATAAAAATTATTGTTTCGCTAGCTGATCAGCTGTTTCGTTTTCACCCACTCCTACATGAGCCGGAATCCATTGTAGGTGGATGTTTTTATTGCTTGTTTTCAATTTGTTAACAATCTCTGCAACTATGTAGTTATTTTTTACTTTTTGGTTTCTAATACTTTCTAATCCAGATTTAGAATCCGTACAAATTACGAATTTTGAATTATTTTTTGTTTCAATTATTTCTAGTGCTATTTTGATTGCTGTGAGCTCTACATTCATAATGGAAAGTTCTTTGTTTAATCTAATCGAGATTTTTTTTATTATTTAAGTTTATCCATATGCCCGCTCCTGCTTCATCAGGTGTTTTGGATCCATCTGTGAAAAATTGAATGTAATCTTGATATTTTTCTTGAATTAGACTATTAGTTATAATTTTGATTGTATCATTATTCATTTAGTTTCTTTTCAGGTTTGGGATTGAAAGGTGGATTTTATGTATCTCTAATGGTTTTTCGCTGAATGTGTTAATTTTGGGTTGGGATGTTATTGCTAAAAGGTAATTATTTTCGAAAACTGTTCTTTCAAGGAATGTATAGAATTTTGGTAAGGTATTGTATTCTATGAATTTATTTGTGATATCGGTGATTGGTTTCTGAAACAAAAAATCTTTAAGCATTTGTTTTTTAGTTAAGTAATTTGCTCTGCATTTAAGAGGTATTTCACCTGCTTCCGAATAAAGTACATTCGTGGGAGTTGATTTTAAAAGTCTGAGACTAGTTCTGATAGAAGCGTTATAAATGGTGTTAAGTTTATTAAGATTTGATTTAGCTGTGCCCTCGTATATGGAAATTCCATAATCTAGTTGGAATCTGATTATCGCATTATTCACCTTTAGAACCGTTTGGGGGTGTGCTCCAGTCGATTTTCGGGCTATCATTTTCATAATATTCAACCTTTTCCTAGCTTTGGTTTCTAAATACGCGATATGTGGTTTGTGAGACAATTTATTGTCAATTATATATCCCAAATATTTATGTTTGTCTATTTGTGTTATAGGTTTGTTATTCATTCGAATGTTTATGCGGTCAGCTATTCTAGCATGGAACAATATAACTGCGGATTTTTCAGGATTTACTGCTATTTTCAGTTTTGTTAGTTCTTGTTCAAAAGTATTAAGTATAATATTTGCTGTTCGTTCAATTTCTTCCATGGATTCGCCTATGATAGTGATAGCGAAGTCGTCAGCAAATTGTTTTAAAATTACTTTATCAGTAGTAATATTGTGTAAGGTTATCGTATATAAGTTGAAAAGCAAAGGGGACAGTGGGCATCCCTGGGGTAGTCCCTTGTCTGTTAGTTTTTCTATTTTAGTGTTTGCTGTTTCTAAAATTATCTTTCTTTGGGTGAGATATGTATGTAGCCACTTAAGAATATTTGTTGGTATTTTTAATGAATCTAAATTTTTCAGAAGTATGTTGACGTCGACCGAATCAAATGCTTTTGTCAAATCTAGAAATATTGTTGTTACATATGATTTGTTTCTCTTCGCTTCTGTTATCGTTGCAACTAAATGGTTAACACAGTCTATCGCGGAGGTGTTTTCTTTGAAGCCGTACGATAAAGGTGGTAATATGTTATGTTGGTCTATGTATCTATTTAAACGATTTTTAATTTGTACATTAATAATTTTGAGATTGATGTTTATCAATGATATCGGTCTGTAGGAGGTATGCAATAATTTATCTTTGTTTGGTTTTAATATTGGTATTATTTTTACTTCCAACCACTGTTTTGGAATAATACCTTTTACCCATACTTCGTTGATAAGTTCTAGAAATTTGGTTTGTAGGGGTAGGCTGATGTTTTTTAGCGTGAAATATGAATAATTGTCATTTCCTGCTGCCGAGGTATCTTTTTTCTTTTTAATTGTTTTGAGCATATTTTCAATGCTTAGTTCTTTTACATATTGTTCTTCCTGAACATCAAAATTACTCGACAGAAATTGTATCGGAGTTTCCTCTTTTTCAAAATTTTCTTCGATAAATTTTTTTGATAGTTCTTCTTTTGTCATTATTTCTAAATTTTCTTTGTTCTTAAAATTACCTCCTATTGCTCTAATTATGTTCCACATTTGCTTAATGTTTGTGTTCTCATTTATTTCATCAAGCATTTTATTTCTGTACTTAAATATTTCTTCTTTCAGTTCTTTGTAAAATTCTCTCTCTGTTTTCTTGTAGTCTAGTTTATTTTGTAATGTAAGATTTTTCCTAAAGTTAATATGTTTTTTATTTTTTTCTTTATACAAATTTTTGATTTTGTCATTCCAATAAGGTTTAGTTTGTTTATTGCTACCTGGGGTAATGGAATATGTTGCCTTTTTGATTATTTCTTCAATTTTTTTAATCATTTGATCTGTGTTTTCGATTGAAGATGGATCAATTTGGTTTAAATATTCTATTGCTTTGGATTTACTCGTGATTTTTTTAGGATAGTCGATACTAAATTTGTTAATGTTTTCGATTTGACATTCGATTAACTTGTGATCGGATCCAATGTCTTCTTCACTCACTTTCCAAGTTATTGAGCTAGCTATTGAAGGTGTTACTAATGTAAAGTCTAGGGCGGATGGATTTTTGTTGATATCGGGCCACCTTGTGGGTTCACCATTGTTTAAAAAGATTATTTCATGTTCGTCTATTAGTTCGCTGATATATTCGCCTCTGGCATCTGCTCTTGTCGCCTTATTGTCCCATAATGGGTGGTGACCGTTCAGATCACCTGCTAGTATGTATGACATCGTTCTGATTGTTAGACATAAAGTCAAAAAGGTTTTTAAGTGACGTTTTTATGTTGTTAAGATTTTCGTCTGGTGGAATATATACTGATATAAATATAGTATGTTTTTTTAAGTTTTTGATTTTAATGGCTGTCAATTCGAGGTCATTTTGAGGGATTGTTATTAGTTCATAAATGAGTGTAGGGTGAATAAGGATGGCCGTACCACCGTAGCCATCTGGTCTACAGTTGTTAACGAAACTGTAATTTAGGAATTTGAATTTTTCTTCAGGCTTAAGCCAGGTTTCTTGTAGCAAGAAAATGTGAATGTTTTTTGTTGTTAATTAAGTTTTCATTGTTTCTCTCTTCTGTAGTGGTCTAAGACTTCTTATATTAAGTTGAGCGATATTAAGATTATTCGTAAAGTTAGCCATTTTTGTTAATTTCAAGAAGTTAAAGTCTATTTAAACCAATTTTGTAATTTGAGAGATTTTTTTAATTTATTTCAATTGTTTCTTCATTTATAACTGGTAAATCTAAAATATTTATTTCTTCTTCTTCGTTGTTAGAATTAGATCGGTTAATTCCGCTTAGGACTTTTTCTATAGTTGATTGAATTTCTATGAGTAGAGGAGTGGCGGGCAACATTGCCAACAATGGTTTGCTTTTCTATAATGGTCGTAATAAAGTTCTAAATTCGAGTGATATCTGGACGGTTTTTTTTTATCAACTTGTTGTGGAACGGTCTCGCGTAGTGTTCTTGCTGGCGTGTGTGATGAAGTTTTGTTATAGTTTTCACTTATATCGCGATATTTTGAGTTTTAATTTTCAATTTCGGTTTGACATACAGAAATGTGCTGTAGTACTAGATTGAATTACGATGTCAGTTTTCGCATTAAGAGCTTCCACCGTTTAAGTTTGAGAGCGGCATGTTCGAAAGTTCTGATGTAACGAATGTGTCTACGCTTATTTTTCGGAATGTGTCTACGCTGATTTATTTCGGAATGTGTCAACGCTGAAGTTTATATGCACGATGAAAATTGTGAAAACCGATAAAATGCCTCATTGGTCAGTATGATGATAGGCTAGAGTGTATCTGGATCAGACGGCAAACATAAAGGCTCCATCAATAATACGAAGCTAAGTATACTTTTGTTAACTTCCACATATTTGCCCAGTACAATGTTTCCATTAAGATTCGATGAGTGAAACTTGTTTGGCCTCTTCTTAGCTAATCCTTATTTCAACTTTTGCTGTTGGAGACCATGCAATATTGTATACAAGTTTTCGCAGAAAGATTTTCGAAAATAACTACAACGGAGTCAGTATACATTCAGGCGTTTCAGTTGCCTGGTCGACAATTGGTCGCCATCCGTCCTGTGGTGAATTAATGCACTTATTATTACATTTATTCAATGTTAGCATATGAAGTTTCCTCTCAAGTTCCAGCTGGATTAATATTTGCAATGTGTTGAAAAAAATACGTCAAATAGTTTTTGCATTTTTGTTTTAGATGATTTTTAAAACAGTTTTAAATGCTTACAAACAAAAAATCCATTTTCATACATACCGGGCCTCACAAAATTGTCATAACTTATTCAAAACTTCTGATTGGAAACAATTTAAACGAGAAATCTAACCAATTTATATTTATTTTAAAAAAGTTATCGAATCTTTCTGTTTATTATTCGTTTTTGTGACCGGTTCATTCCGCAGGTTTAACTAATTTCATCATGTTGATATAATATTAATAATCTTGTTTGAATCAACACTGCTGTAATGAAAAATAACAAAAAAAAAAAAAAATAAAATGTTACATAAAGTTCCTAAGTATTTTTTTGGAATATCATCGATAGTAACTTTTATTATCTATTATTTTCAAAAAAATCACATTACTAATATACTGAATTTTGAATATGAATCTATCCCTAAAAGATTATTAGATAATTATGTATTAGATAATTATGTATTATCAAGTATAGTTTATTTTCTTTTCGTATTCTCGAAATCATTATGAGGCAAAGAGTAGAATTGCATTGATGAATTTCCAAAACCGACCTTATTCATTATTCAACTGGCAAACTCATTGAAAAATTAAAACCAAAGTACTGAAGTTCAGTTTTTTTGTTCACAAAACATTCATATTTTGAGTATTTCATTTAAGATATACTTTAAAGTTTGAATTAAGTATCTTAGTCTGAAAAGTCGTTTTTGAAATGCATCAGTGTATCAGGATTAATGGCTAGGAAACCAGTTAGCTTAGATGAGATTTGAAAAAATGCTCTGCTATGCATTAATTTTATTACCGTTAAACTTGTCTTCTAGACAGCTTTTAAAGCTTCTTATCACTGCCTCATAGATAGAATTAGGAGTTTCCTTAGGAAATATCTAGGAGCATAGAAGGTGTAGGAAAACACGATCGCACCATTCACCAAAATGGATCCTGATCTATAACCTTTCCCCTACTAACACAATCCTTTCCTTGGATATTTAAATATAGATTCGCAGACGTATAGACGGTTTCTATAGTTGGTGATATTGACTTACTTTTTTCTGAATTTTTCAAAACTAGATTTTGGAATATACAGGAACGAAAGGTTGTTGATTGATCCTAGAAAATATCTTACTAACGATCCTTCCTTCATTTCTCATTGACTACTAGGGCGTGGCCGGCGCTGTTATTGATCATTTTCAAAGGGAGAGCATGAGTTTTGTGCACTGAGAATGGTCTGCTAATCCCAAGCACCATTCTATTGGACCTTGACAAAATTGATGGCCTCGATCAATCACGGAGTAGCAACCATTGGCGGAGTAGCATTCTGCTTAGCCACGCCAGCGATCATGGAATTTGAAATGCATATGTTGAGCAAAGCCAAATTAAATATAAGTACTGAAGTTTTATTTTAAAATTTATGACTAATGATCAGGGATTGAAAATTAGTCTCATTTGAGCGAGCTTCATAGCTCATTTTTTCCATATCTCCGCTTACAAAGCAATCGACGAAGCTCCTATCATTTTTGTCTCCGGAGCTTCGTATTGCTAAGCTCTTATTTGGAAGAAAACTTAGCTCTTTTTTGGCTTATGAGCCCGTTAGCTCATGCCTCCAGAGGAGCTTGAGCTTGTTGGCTCAACCGATTCAAATTCGTTGAGCTTGTTTTCACTGCTGCTGTTCGAGAAGTAACTAAAAAATGGCTTGTCGCATGGATTTTTAAAATCAATGTTGGACGGTTTTAGTAACAAGTAAAGTTACCAGTACTAGAGAGCTATTAAAATCAATGTTAGAGAGTTCTAGTAACTAGTAAAAGTTACCAGCACTAGTAAGTATGAAATAGTAAAATTTCGAAATTTTCGGGAAAAACGCCAAATGAAAGGGCTTGTCGCGTGGATTATTAAAATCATTGTTAGAGAGTTCTAGTAACTAGTAAAAGTTACCAGCACTAGTAACTATGAAATAGTAAAATTTACAATTTTTCGGGAAAAACGCCAAATGAAAGAGCTTTTTGCAAGGATTATTAAAAACAATGTTAGAGAGTTCTAGTAACTAGTAAAAGTTACCAGCACAGGTAACTATGAAATAGTAATATTTACAATTTTTCGGGAAAAAGGCCAAATGAAAGGGCTTTTTGCGAGGATTATTAAAATCAATGTTAGAGAGTTCTAGTAACTAGTAAAAGTTACCAGCACTAGTAACTATGAAATAGTAAAATTTACAATTTTTCGGTTAAAACGCCAAATGAAAGGGCTTGTTGCGTGGATTATTAAAACCAATGTTAGAGAGTTCTAGTTTCTAGTGAAAGTTACCAGCACTAGTAACTATGAAAAAGTAAAATTTCGAAATTTTCGGGAAAAACGCCAAATGAAAGGGCTTGTTGCGAGGATTATTAAAATTAAAGTTAGAGAGTTCTAGTAACTAGTAAAAGTTACCAGCACTAGTAACTATGAAATAGTAAAATTTACATTTTTCGGGAAAAACGCCAAATGAAAGGGCTTGTTGCGAGGATTATAAAAATTAATGTTAGAGAGTTCTAGTAACTAGTAAAAGTTACCAGCACTAGTAACAATGAACTATGAAACTATGATTTTAATAATCCTCGCAAAAAGCCCTTTCAGTTGGCGTTTTTCCCGAAAAAATGTTAATTTTACTATTTCATAGTTACTAGTGCTGGTAACTTTCACTAGAAACTAGAACTCTCTAACATTGATTTTAATAATCCTCGCAACAAGCCCTTTCATTTGGCGTTTTTTTCCGAAAATTTCGAAATTTTACTATTTCATAGTTACTAGTGCTGGTAACTTTTACTAGTTACTAGAACTCTCTAACATTGATTTTAATAATCCTCGCAAAAAGCCCTTTCATTTGGCGTTTCCCCCGAAAAAATGTAAATTTTACTATTTCATAGTTACTAGTGCTGGTAACTTTTACTAGTAACAAGAACTCTCTAACATTGGTTATAATAATCCACGCCAAAAGCCCTTTCATTTGGCGTTTTAACCGAAAAATTGTAAATTTTACTATTTCATAGTTACTAGTGCTGGTAACTTTTACTAGTTACTACAACTCTCTAACATTGATTTTAATAATCCTCGCAACAAGCCCTTTCATTTGGCGTGTTTCCCGAAAAAATGTAAATTTTACTATTTCATAGTTACTAGTGCTGGTAACTTTTACTAGTTACTAGAACTCTCTAACATTGATTTTAATAATCCTCGCAAAAAGCCCTTTCATTTGACGTTTTTCCCGAAAAAATGTAAATTTTACTATTTCATAGTTACTAGTGCTGGTAACTATTACTAGTTACTAGAACTCTCTAACATTGGTTATAATAATCCACGTCAAAAGCCCTTTCATTTGGCGTTTTTAACGAAAAATTGTAAATTTTACTATTTCATAGTTACTAGTGCTGGTAACTTTCACTAGTTACTAGAACTCTCTAACATTGATTTTAATAATCCTCGCAACAAGCCCTTCATTTGGCGTTTTTCCCGAAAAATTGTAAATTTTACTATTTCATAGTTACTAGTGCTGGTAACTTTCACTAGTTACTAGAACTCTCTAACATTGATTTTAATAATCCTCGCAAAAAGCCCTTTCATTTGACGTTTTTCCCGAAAAAATGTTAATTTTATTATTTCATAGTTACTAGTGCTGGTAACTTTTACTAGTTACTAGAACTCTCTAACATTGATTTTAATAATCCTCGCAAAAAGCCCTTTCATTTGACGTTTTTCCCGAAAAAATGTTAATTTTATTATTTCATCGTTACTAGAGGTGGTAACTATTACTAGTTACTAGAACTCTCTAACATTGATTTTAATAATCCTCGCAAAAAGCCCTTTCATTTGGCGTTTTTCCCGAAAAATGTAAATTTTACTATTTCATAGTTACTAGTGCTGGTAACTTTTACTATTTACTAGAACTCTCTAACATTGATTTTAATAATCCTCGCAAAAAGCCCTTTCATTTGACGTTTTTCCCGAAAAAATGTAAATTTTACTATTTCATAGTTACTAGTGCTGGTAACTTTCACTAGAAACTAGAACTCTCTAACATTGATTTTAATAATCCTCGCAACAAGCCCTTTCATTTGGCGTTTTTTCCGAAAATTTCGAAATTTTACTATTTCATAGTTACTAGTGCTGGTAACTTTTACTAGTTACTAGAACTCTCTAACATTGTTTTCAATAATCCTCGCAAAAAGCCCTTTCATTTGACGTTTTTCCAGAAAAAAATGTAAATTTTACTATTTCATAGTTACTAGTGCTGGTAACTTTTACTAGTTACTAGAACTCTCTAACATTGATTTTAATAATCCTCGCAAAAAGCCCTTTCATTTGACGTTTTTCCCGAAAAAATGTTAATTTTATTATTTCATAGTTACTAGTGCTGGTAACTTTTACTAGTTACTAGAACTCTCTAACATTGATTTTAATAATCCTCGCAAAAAGCCCTTTCATTTGGCGTTTTTCCCGAAAAATGTAAATTTTACTATTTCATAGTTACTAGTGCTGGTAACTTTTACTATTTACTAGAACTCTCTAACATTGATTTTAATAATCCACGCAAAAAGCCCTTTCATTTGACGTTTTTCCCGAAAAAATGTAAATTTTACTATTTCATAGTTACTAGTGCTGGTAACTTTCACTAGAAACTAGAACTCTCTAACATTGATTTTAATAATCCTCGCAACAAGCCCTTTCATTTGGCGTTTTTCCGAAAATTTCGAAATTTTACTATTTCATAGTTACTAGTGCTGGTAACTTTTACTAGTTACTAGAACTCTCTAACATTGTTTTTAATAATCCTCGCAAAAAGCCCTTTCATTTGACGTTTTTCCAGAAAAAATGTAAATTTTACTATTTCATAGTTACTAGTGCTGGTAACTTTTACTAGTTACTAGAACTCTCTAACATTGATTTTAATAATCCTCGCAAAAAGCCCTTTCATTTGACGTTTTTCCCGAAAAAATGTAAATTTTACTATTTCATAGTTACTAGTGCTGGTAACTTTTACTAGTTACTAGAACTCTCTAACATTGATTTTAATAATCCTCGCAAAAAGCCCTTTCATTTGGCGTTTCCCCCGAAAAATGTGAATTTTACTATTTCATAGTTACTAGTGCTGGTAACTTTTACTAGTTACAAGAACTTTTTATGTTTTAACACTAGATTTCGGATATAATTAAAAACGCGTATAACTTAGTTTGAAGCCAGAACTAAAAGAGACCAGCTCTTCCAGTTGCTAGTTTATTTATGCTTTTCCAGAGCTATTGTTTTCATTCGGTTGTTTGTTTAGTTCGGCTGAGCGTTAGCACGAGCGGACACGCTTAAATAAGATTAGCTTGTCTTGGATACAACAGCTTCTTCCCCCTTTCAATAACTTATTAATAGTAGCCTAAATTATTATTTTTTTTGTATACAAAATTTGATTTAAAACGAAAGGAAAAGGATTTCACAAAATTGCTTTACAAACTGTTACATAATATTCGGGCACTGCTATTTATTTTGCGCTTCAGTTTCTTGGGCGCCAAGTTGCGTGGGCGTTTTCTTTTTACCCAACCGAATTTGGACCATCGCCCTGCTGACATTTATCAGGAAAAATGCGAAAATCGCCGACATTTTTTTCGTTCAATATAGACATTCTGCGACCTTGTGTATAATGTATTATGGTGATATTTGGACAAACCATGTTGTCCTCGACGGGTGGATGAGTGTGACGGTGAACAAAAAGAAGCCATTTTCAATTCTAGAAATTTCAAAAATACGATTTGTGTGTGTGTTTTTTTTTTGTTTTTTTTTTACTTATTAGATTATTATTGTTGACTAAACACTCTTCACCCCCCTTCTGTTAGTTTGTCTATGAGACAATCTTTAAATATATATATTTTTTGACATTTTTTTGTTGTTTCTATGCTTGAAAAAGTCAAGTAAAGCTTAGTATAGTTAAAAAAAATATATGATGGCAATGACCATCACTAGTCAAAATATACTATAAATACATACTATGTTACATTTGCAAAAATATGTTGACTTTTCAACTTTTCTTGCAGCAAGTTTTATTAATTTTATTAACCTTCTTTGCCTTAATCATATATACAAATTCCACCTTTTTGTGTACATAACATCCTTCAAAGTTAAATTATAACTGTGTAAAAATATATAAGTGAAAATATCGAAAAAGGGTGTCTGCGCTGAAATGACTCTTGGTTTTAATACAACTGCTGCTATGTGTAATTGTTAAAATTTTAACAAAGGTTTTCGCATTTGCTGTTACTAAACTACTTTATCCTGGTAATGCAGACAATTATCTACAATCTTCTATTTAGCACTAGATAAAAAATATTAACATTAGCTTAACATTATTTATCTGTGCAACCGTCTGTTTTTATAATTGACAAATTTTCATCAAAATAGTTTTTGTAGTTGTTTATATTTAAATTAGAAAATAAATCGATTTCATTCTATTGTCAATAATAATAACGAATTAGTTTAAGATTAATGTCAACCATTTTAGTTGAAGGTCGATATTGTATTTCGGAGTTGACAAATAATAATACTTAGAATAGCCTTTGCCATCCAGTCAAATATGATGAACATTTCCATCCTATCGAACAAAAAATTATCGACATTAAATATATGTTCATGAAGATTTGAAGAAATTTTCCTGACGTAAAATTTAAAAAAAATCAACTTCCATGAAATTTCATCAGTTTAAATTGCAACAGTGGTATTCCAATTAAAAACTTAACTTTTCAATATTAGGTAACCGAAAAAGATCATTTATTCGGCTATTGCAAGAATGGATAATTCTTTTACGAATCAGTAAATTGAGTAGTACTATACAACACAATTGAATATGTATTACAATTTGTCCTTGAACTAATACTTTTAAATGTGCTATTGTAATTTCAGTTAGGATTTAAAAAAATAGTTGTTTTGTCATCTTTTTCTCACAAATCTTTTGGTGTAGAGTAAAAAAAAAGTTAGTTAAAAATTAAATAAAAAAATTTAGTTATACAAAAATGTACGCTAAAGATAAATGTCTAATAAGGAAGATATTTCTTGATAATGAAATACAAATCCACAAGAAATTTAAATCATTCAATTTTTAATACTCTCTTTAGAGTTTTCTAATAAAACATCATTTTCTTTATTTTTCAATCAGTGTAAAAAAGCACATGACACATACAGGTCTACTTCAAGTTCACCTTACTCTTAATTTTATGAGCAATGCAATTTTGCAAAAATTTATAAATATTCTGATATGCTTTCATTAATCAATAGTCTATTACAATAACGTTCACACCTGAAACCAGGCGATCTGAAACCAAAATCAAAATGAATAAAATGCTGAAGATTTTTTCTCTTATGTAAATATTGCAAATTTTTACAACCATTTTGATTAGATAAAATAATCTTCAGATCCATGTAAAATTAAAAATCCAATACAATAATCAAAAGGAATTCCTTTCATTTCATCTTCGCCAATAATAATGAAGGCATTGGCCGAAGCTATACTGGTAAAACCCATTATGAAATGCAACATTAGCCACTATTTTTTTCTAAACAAAAATGTAGAAAAAACAAAAAAAAAACATTAAGATACACTTACCAAAATGGAAACTCCGGTAACTCACCGAAGACCTCAAACGACTTGCGGGCTTGTAAATCATTTGGAATTTGCCAAGGTCTGTTCAAAAAATGAAAATGACACTGATAACTTTTTTCCTAAGTATCTTTCAAATATTTCCGTTCTCTTTTTGTGTGTATTTCATCACATTTAAAAACAACGACAATCATCGCAATAAATTTATATCACTTTATCATAGTTTAAAAAAAGTTTTTTTTTTTCCTTTTTGAATCACTCTAATAATTGAATCCAACACAAAACGCTTTAGAAAAGCGAACACCAAACAACATTTCTTGCCTTTACAAAATGGCTTTAACCAACGCACAAAATGGTTATGCGCGGACATTTGTCCTCCTTAACTGATGATAACGATGTCGGAAATCACCGAAACTATTGGGACGAAATTTTCCGTACCCTTCATTTGTCTTAACACCGAACTTTTCCGGTGGCCTGGGGCGAACCATTCACCAATCGGATAGGTGGCAAATACCGGCAAAATTATTCACCTGATAAACTTTTTTCCTTCTTTTCAAACAATTGGCCACTAAACTTATCGCCAATATACACAACACTTTCATCATCGTCGCCACTTTTATGTTTTAACACTAGATTTCGGATATAATTAAAAACGCGTATAACTTAGTTTGAAGCCAGAACTAAAAGAGACCAGCTCTTCCAGTTGCTAGTTTATTTATGCTTTTCCAGAGCTATTGTTTTCATTCGGTTGTTTGTTTAGTTCGGCTGAGCGTTAGCACGAGCGGACACGCTTAAATAAGATTAGCTTGTCTTGGATACAACAGAACTCTCTAACATTGGTTATAATAATCCACGCCAAAAGCCCTTTCATTTGGCGTTTTAACCGAAAAATTGAAAATTTTACTATTTCATAGTTACTAGTGCTGGTAACTTTTACTAGTTACTACAACTCTCTAACATTGATTTTAATGATCCTCGCAACAAGCCCTTTCATTTGGCGTTTTTCCCGAAAAAATGTAAATTTTACTATTTCATAGTTACTAGTGCTGGTAACTTTTACTAGTTACTAGAACTCTCTAACATTGATTTTAATAATCCTCGCAAAAAGCCCTTTCATTTGACGTTTTTCCCGAAAAAATGTAAATTTTACTATTTCATAGTTACTAGTGCTGGTAACTATTACTAGTTACTAGAACTCTCTAACATTGGTTTTAATAATCCACGTCAAAAGCCCTTTCATTTGGCGTTTTTAACGAAAAATTGTAAATTTTACTATTTCATAGTTACTAGTGCTGGTAACTTTTTCTAGTTACTAGAACTCTCTAACATTGATTTTAATAATCCTCGCAAAAAGCCCTTTCATTTGGCGTTTTCCCCGAAAAAATGTAAATTTTACTATTTCATAGTTACTAGTGCTGGTAACTTTAACTAGTAACTAAAACTCTCTAACATTGATTTTAATAATCCTCACATAAAGCCCTTTCATTTGGCGTTTTCCCCGAAAAAATGTAAATTTTACTATTTCATAGTTACTAGTGCTGGTAACTTTTACCAGTTCCAAGAAATCTTTAACATTGATTTTATTAATCCCAACAAGCCCTTCCACAGTTCCTGGTGCATAAAAAGCCGTTGGCTCACACAGCACCACAATAGCAAAATCAATACACATCATTTGGCTCAGGTGTTACAATTTTGCTGAGCCAGCAAGCTCAAGAAATTTCGGCTCCTTGAGCTAACAAACTCAAAGCAAAATGCAAAACCTTGTATGTATGTATGTATGGCTTTGGTGTTTTTTGGCCGAGAGTGTTATACTCTATATAACCACTTTTCTTCTTTTTCTAGCTACATGAGCTATACATATTTCGAAGACACAGTGTGTCGATATTGATGATTTTCAAATAATAAATCGTGCTTTTTCCAAAAAGCTGAGAGCTTCTTTAATCTTTTACCAACTCGAATAGATTGGAATATGTTTCCCAATCATAGTGGTTTCGTATGTGGTTATATTGTAGGCAATTAAATAGGGCGTGTTCTGTCGTGAAATCTACTGAGCATATTTCACATTGTTTCGTGTCACGGATGCGCATAAGGCCAAGGTAATATGGCGAATAGTCATGTCCACTTAGTAGCCTATTTGCCGTGCGGATTTGTGTGTTACTTTTTATGTTTGGGGATTTCGATTTAAAGGGAATATAAAAGAAGCGATGTAGCTTAGCACACAGTCTAACGTTGACTGGCTTTATTTTAAAATTCAAAACTTAATCGACGTCGCGGCGCCCGAATACATTATGCTATCGACACTCGTTCAACGAGTTTATCAAACACTATAGTTCTTCATCCTTCGAGTTCAAAATAAAATCTTTGACAATTTAAATCTTTTTTTTTTCTTAAGGTTAACACTTCATTTGTAGTAATTTTTTTTTGTTTAAGTTTTCTTTTCATTTTACACTTTATGTTGACTATCGATGTCCTTGATGCTCTCCAACATTGCTTCCGAGATCGTTGAGCTGTCTTCTCCTTTTTATGCGCTCGGACCTTCTAACGCCTACAATGAAAGAATTAGGTTGCGATTGACATACCCCTGAAAATGGGGCGTTGGAATTGGTTTCTTCAGGAAACCCCAGAAAATCTGGTTCTTCTTCTTCCTCACAACGTCTTTTCAAGTTTACAACCTTGGTCAAAGAATTGCGTTGATATCTCACGTTAGTGCGTATTCTAAGTTGATCACGATGTGCCGACAAAACATGGCCTTTAACAGAGATTTGAAAAATGTTCAGCGAACACCGTCTCACAAAAACCGCCTCCAACCATCTTTCAGTTTCTTTCTTATGATTACGATACCATAGAAGATCACCTGATATTAAACTCTCAAACCCATCAACGGTTCGTTCAACAAGTCTTGTTTCAACATTTGTTTTTCTCTTCGGGGAAGCCAAATTGCATTTATAATGACTACTAGGGTTTATCAAGTCCAATAGCATCTTCGGTTTGTATTTGAATACATGCTCAGAGGGAAAAATTCCACTCTTCGTTAAACAACTGTTTCGGTAGTTCATTAAAAAGTAGTTTATCCGGTCATCCAAATCCAGACTCTTCGTATGAGAGTCTAGCAGAAATTTTCTAAAAACTTCTTTGACCGTACGAACCGTTCTCTCCGCCTGTCCGTTGCTTTCAGGGTGATATGGAGGGCTTTTTAGAACAACAATGCCCTGCTTAGACATAAATGAAACGAATTCAGTCGAATTGAATGGGGGCCCACCATCCGTTACCAATACGTCTGGTAAACCAAATCGGGCAAAAACATTTATGAACTTTTTAATAACTTTTTTTGTATCTGTGCCATATTTCATATAATCTAGCTCTACCCATTTCGAATAGCTGTCTACAATAAGTAAGAACACTTTTTCGTTAAAGTGAAAAAAGTCCGCGTGAATGCGACTAAATGGACGAGTAGTTGGAATCCATGACGTCGTCAATTGTTTTTTTGGAACAACTAAAGTTTGGCTACAAACATTGCAGCTTTTTACGTGTTGTTCTATGTCAGCATTGATGCCGAACCAGAAAACTGTTCTACGGGCAAGTTGCTTTATTTTCACTATTCCTGAGTGAATTGCATGAAGCAACTGCAAGGTTTGGAATTGTAACGATTTTGGCACAACTATTCTGTTTCGGAAAATGAGGCAGCCAGAATGTAACTCAAAATCATGACCTTCGGCTCTTACATCTAGAAACTTTTTCTCCAATCTATCTGGCCAACCATTCTGAAGATAACTAATGATTTTTGTTAAGAAAGGATCTTTAGCTGTTTCAGATGCCATCACATTAAAATCAATAGGGACCTCATTCGTGAAATTTAAACTATTTATGAAAACTTTGTCAAGTTGTCTTGGAACTTCATGAGGAAGAGGAAATCGGGAGCAGAAATCTGCGTTCCCCATTTTACTTGAAGGTCTATAACGAATTTCATAGTCATAAATTGATAGTTCCATCAAATATCTTTGCAATCGAGTAACTATTATTGGATTCTTTCCTTCTTTTCCAAAAACTCCCAATAAAGGCTTGTGATCGGTGTAAATGACGAATTTCTTACCATACAGGTAGCGATGAAATTTTTTTATGCAACTAACAACTGCAAGCGCTTCAAGATGTAAAATGGGGTATTTTTTTTGGGAATCACTTAGGCTGAAAGATGTAAAATAAATTGGTTTTTCTTGACCATCTACTTCGTGAGCTAGCACTCCTCCAAGTCCATAGCTGCAAGCATCGGTCACCAGTATTAGAGGTTTCTTAGAATCAAAATATTCGAGCACTTGTGTTTTCAACAAATATTTCTTACATCTTTCAAATTGTGAATTGCAATTGTCATCCCAGATATACTTAGCATCTTTTTTAAGAAGATTGTAAAAACAATGTAATTTTGAAGAAAGATTTGGAATAAACTTTCCGTAAAAATTTATCAACCCAAGAAAAGCTTTCAGTTCACTCGTGTTTTTCGGAGGTTTGGCTTTTGCAATCGTATCGATTTTGTCTGGACATGGTTTTAAACCTTCTGCACTAATAATGTGCCCCAAAAAGGTGAGCTGGCTAACAAAAAATTTACATTTTTTTAGTTTTACCTTAATATTTGCTTCTTTCAGTCTATCTAGCACCAAGAATAACCTTGTTTTACATTCTTCTTTATTTCTGCCAGAAATAAGCACATCGTCAAGGTAAGCCGACACTCCATCCAATCCCTGCAGAATTCTTTCCATTACAGACTGGAAAATTGCTGTGGAAGAAGCGCTTCCCTGAGGGAGACGATTATACGTGTAAAGCCCCTTGATAGTATTTATTGTCATTATCTTTTTCGACCGGTTAGTTAACTCGAGTTGAGTATAAGCTCCAGCTAAGTCTAGAGAGCAAAACACCTTAGAATTCGACAAGGTAGCGAAAATGTCTTGAGCTAATGGAATCGGATAAGTGTTTGGTACAATTACCTTATTCACCGATACCTTACAGTCTATAACAAGACGGATTTCATTGTCTTTTTTTATAATAGCCATGACCGGCGATGCCCATTCACTAGCTTTAATCGGAGTAATGATTCCGCTTTTCTCAAGTGAATCTAAATGTTCGATCACTTTTTCTCTTAACCTCAAAGGAACAGAATATGCTTTTTTAAAAATAGGTCTCTCATCTTTTAAAACAAGATCACCTTTGAAACCTTTAATTGGAATTGAACAGTCATTATTAAAAACGCAATCATATTTAAGTTTTAATTCAGAAATATCCATATCATTCTCGTTAATATCCTCAAAATGGTTTACGATTTCTGTACACATAAACTGTGTTCTCCAGTCATCATAAAAAACGTCAAGCCAATCTCTTCCAATTAACGGAACAATCATTTTTGCAACATCAAGAACAATCAAAAAAACATTTTTCATCAAACCATTTAGAAAAACCTTCACTTCAATGGTTCCCAAAATCGCTAATTTATTACCATCAACAACCGACAATCTCCGTTTGCATGGTTTCAATTTCAAATTATCAAAATATTGTTTGAAAATTTCCTTGCTGATCACCGAGACCGCAGATCCAGTATCTACTTCCATTCGGAAACCAACTCCATTTATTTTCGGTAAAACAAAAACAGGATCATTTACCTTTATTCCTTCAGTGATGCTCATGCACTCAAGATCGTCTTCCGAATTGCTTGAATCTTTAACAACACGCTTGAAGTTAGAGTTTGCGGCCACAGATTCGGTAGAGTCCTCCATGAAGCGAATCGATTGATGTGAACGTTGACGTTCATAACAGTTTCGCCTAGTATGTCCTCGAATGTTGCAATAGCTACACAAGACGCCTCCTCGAACATTCCTCTCACCTCGAGAACGACTGCGACTGCGGTTGCGAAATGTGTAACGATCCTGATCGTAACGGCCACGATTTGGAAACCTTTCCCTTCTGCCGTTAAAAAATTCTGCACTACGACGCGGATTATGTTTCGGGCCCAATCGATCAATAACGTTCACACGCAAATCTGATTGTGATTCAACTCGCATCGCATTTTTAAGAGAATGTTCTCTAGCAATCAAGATACGTTCCACGTCTTCTAAGCTTGGATCTTCCATCTCAAACAATTTTTCGAATGCTTTCCTGTCAGCCGCGCCGAACACCAGTCTATCTCGAATCAAGCTACTCTTGACTAACCCAAACATACAGCTTTCCGCTAGTAATTTCACGTCAAGTATGAAATCTTCCACAGGTTCATCCTTACCTTGATTCCTTTTATAAAATGCTTCGCGCTTCTGCATCAATCCACGGGTTTTATCAAAACGGCTTTTCAGTCGATTTATTATGTCGTCATATTCCAAAGTGTTGATTTCGACTCCTGGGTATAACTTTTTTATTTCAGCAAAAACAGATGCACCACCGACCGTTATAAACAGAGATTTCCGGTTAACAGCAGGTACGTTATTGTAGTCGAAAACGTATTGCAATCTCTCGGCGTAATCGGAAAAACTAGTTCCCGGAACGTAGGGCTCGACCGAACCAATGAAAGTGGACATCCTTCGCAATTAATTCACACTTCAATTTTTGCAAATGATCAACCTGCCAAAAGGTAAACAAACAATGATGATGATGATGCTCAGTTGAGAAGCTAACACCAATACTGGTACCGAGTGTCACACTCGTTTTTGTTGCAGCTATATGTTGCAGCTCTCTGTTGCACACACCAAAGTGATTTACAGCAAACAGAAACGGGGTTAAAAAAACAGTGACAAGTGAACAAATGGTGATACAACAAACTCACCTTCAATTTCCAAGCTCACGAGACGTTCTCTCGATTTACAGCTTCTTCTTGAAACAGCTGATAGTGATATTACCAATCCGAACAATGGCTACAATAGCACAGAAATCCAGCAATCGGTGTTTTAAAATGGCTGTTCTTCGCTAAAAATGCCTACAACGGCAACAGAAAGCCTTACAAGTGATGCTTTTTTGAAACGTCCGCGAATCCAAACTTGTTTGAATGATTTCACGTGATACTACACCGTCAGCAAAATCACTTTCGTTGGCTCAAGTTTCAACTCTCCCAAGCAAAAAAAACAGAAGTCCACAGCAGCAACAACAGCATCAGCACAAACAGCAGCAGCAGCAACGGCGATTTATGACTTCAAATTATTTACTTAAAGTGAAACTTATTTTTACTTTTTTTTTTTAAAATAGATTAATAATGCGCACGGGTTCTTAACAGCCTCGTCGCCACTTTTATGTTTGGGGATTTCGATTTAAAGGGAATATAAAAGAAGCGATGTAGCTTAGCACACAGTCTAACGTTGACTGGCTTTATTTTAAAATTCAAAACTTAATCGACGTCGCGGCGCCCGAATACATTATGCTATCGACACTCGTTCAACGAGTTTATCAAACACTATATTACTCAATTCAGAATTGTAATACCATGGCTTTAAATCAAAGTGGTTTTGAAATTGGTAGAATTTCAAACCCTTCTGCTTATTTTCTGCTATGTCTCTGTACCACTCGTTAGTGGACATTATGTAATGATTTTTGAAGCGTCTGATAGCGTCGTCTAGCCGAAGTTTGTTTTCTAAAATAGCCGGACAATCCAGACCATGTTTGGCTAGTTGATCAGCATTCTCATTCCCAATGATTCCAACATGTGACGGTATCCATTGAATTGTTGTGCGTTTCTCTGTGGCTAGGTTACATATATCATAAGTAACTTTATAAAATATTTGATTTTTATTATCTCTTTTCAGGATTTTACAAGCCGCTTGTGAGTCAGTAAAGATGACTGCTCCTAGTGAATTCTGATTGGTTATTTGTTCAAGTGCTACCCTTATTGCTAGGAGTTCGGCTGACGTAATGCATACTTCCTGTGCCAACGCTAGACTGATGCTTTGATTTGATGAATCATCAAAGATCCCAAGTCCGCATTTTGATCCCATTTTTGAAGCGTCCGTATACCATTCATCGTGTAGAGGATATTGAGTTCGTATCATTTCTTGAGCGAGTGATTTCATTATTGTCGGGGACGTTATGTTTTTCTTCATAGAAGATCCTATTATGTGATCTTCAACCGTAATTTTAATTCTGCTACAAGGCCGTGTCTGTAGGTATAGCCTTTGAAAATCGTCGATGTTTTTAATGTATACTTTTTCTATGTATGTGTACTGTGATTCTTTCTTCAGAGAGTTTATATTTATTGAATGTAATTGTTGAGCAATTAAATCATTTTTATAAATATGTTGAGCAATTCTTTTTTTGGCAAAGAGTTCACGTTTGAACAAAAGAGGTCCTTCTCCACTCAATGCTGCTAACGTGTTTATCGGTGTTGTCCTCGTACATCCTGTTGCTATGCGTAAACCTTCCCGAATAGAAAAACATTGTGAAAAGACCATGAATTTCATTTTCACGCAACCATAAAATTTATGGTTGAAACTATGCGAATCATAGTACATAAAACCTTGAATTCACTGTCAAATTCATATTTTTTGACAGTGAAATTTATGGTTTTCGCAAAATTTACCATGAAAAAAGGGGGTTGTTAAGCAACTTAACAATGAAAAAATCAACTTTTTTCCATACATTATGAAACCCAAAACGATAAAATCCATGGATATTACAGCTTCCACTTGTCTCAACGAAACGGTAAAAATCATAGTTTTCCATTGAATTTCAATCGTTTAACGATCATGGAAATCAATGTAAATTCATAATTTATCATAATTTTGGGACCGTGAAACTTCATGGTGTTTTCAGCTCATTTTTCTTTTAAATTTATTATTCATATTAGAAAAAAAAACTAGTTTCTCTTGTTTGCGTTTATATGTTTGTATTTATTAAAGTTTATAGATTTTATTAAACAAAAATAGTCACCTTTCAAAAACATTTTATGACACTATGTGACCATTTACACTAAATACAGCCTTGATCTCCACAACTGTTCCCTGGGACACGGCGATATCTTTCCCATCTTAAAGCACCAGTCCACCGATACGGGATGCCTCGGACGTCTGTTTTGTCCGCGTCAGCCATGTTTGTGGGCCTCATTTGAAGCATATGTGGGGAACTTAACCGTCAGCTTCTAGAATGAAAGAAATTTAATTACCCTACAAATCAATGAATATAATAATAATCGTATAAATATACTCACCATCATTACCAGAGTTGAAGGCATCTTCCTATCACCGCCAGCTTAATTTCAGAACTTATCCGAAATTCGCTAACTCTGACCGTGAAAACCGAACAAATGCTCCGAAAAAAAACGGTTTGTTATAAGCGCGAAAATTTTTCTCTACACGAAAAATTGTAAATGTGCAAAAAGCAAAGATTTACCAATATTCGTATGGTTTGGATTTTCACTTTACCATGACGTAAACTGTAACAATGAAAATCACAAGAAAAGTTTTGTGCTACCATGCTTCTGACATAAATGTCAACTATGAAATATTTTGAAATAACGGTTTACTTCACGGTGACTTTCAACATCATGGTTATTTCACCATTTAAATCGGTTGATAAATATTTAGATATTACGATGAAGTTTATTGTTCAATTGAAAATCATTGTTTTCTTATATTAATACCATGGTCTTGGCTATTCGGGTTGTCTATTAATTGTCTCAAGCATATCACTGTATCGTTTCGATGTGTTTCCGTATAAGATAGAACCGTAATTTAAGAAGTTTCCGTATAGGGCTTTGTGATACATCATCATCACCTTAGGTGTTCCTCCATGTTTGATTCCTCCTATCATTTTCAACATGTTTTGTCTTTGGATGAAAGTCTGTTTTAATGTTCTAATATGGACTCCATATCGGAGAGTTTGATCCAGGGTTATACCCAAATATTTGTAGCTGGTCACTGTTTCTAACGTTTCTCCATTTAAGGAAAGTGGGAGTGTTTTGCTCGTGGTTTTGAAAATCATTGCTTTCGTTTTGGAGCTATTGAGTGCTAACCCTAGTTCTGCAGCTTTCGTCGAAAATTCATGAATTTCTGTTTGCATTTTTTGAACTGCTTTTTCAAGTGTTTTTGCTCTAACAATTTTCAAAAAATCATCTGCAAATTGAAGAGTGATAGCGTCTGTGTCAGTGTTTGTGTTATGAAGTGCAGCAGTGTAGATGTTGAAGAGTACAGGTGATAATACCTGGGGTACTCCACAACTTGTGATGTGTTCCACAGTTCCTTGGTCAGTATGGATTATCATTTTTCTGTTTACCAGAAAGTTGTAAATCCATGTGACGGTATCTCGTTGGAATCCATAATCAAACATTATATTTTTTAGTTTGTCGATGTTTACACAGTTGAATGCATTGGAGAAATCGAAGAAAACTCCTATGGTTGCGAATCCTTCTCTTTTGGCGGTCATTATATAATTCGTCGCAAATGTCACGCAGTGTTCAGTTGACATTCCTTTCCGAAAACCGAATGATTGATCAGGTAGTATTTTGTTGTTTGAGCAAGTGAGTTGGATATCTTTCAATACTGATGCATTCAATGTTTTTACAATAGTGGGAAGCAGAGCTATAGGTCGACTGGATCCAATATCTTCTGGGGGTTTGTTTGGTTTTAAAATGGGAACAATTTTAACAAAAATAGTTTATATAAAGATTCCCAACTCTTATGAAAACCGGGAGACAAAAAAAATAAGCGCCACCGTCAAATATGACGGCAGAAATGCAACTAAAACACAGTGAACACTGTTAGCAGAAAAAACTCATGTAAAGCATTTTTTATCACACTGTGGGACACATGTACTCAATTGAGAGTTTTAAAGCACAGCAATCAAAAGTCCCATTAACAGTAACTAATTTTTGCACTCAAAAATCTTTAGTGTCAGAAATGAGGGTGTGGATTATTTTATGCGCAGCGTACAAAATGGGACTGCACACTTTAGATCAGTGGATTGTGACATTTCTGCCATATTTTAAATTAGTACCTATTTAAATCAGTTTTCTTTATTTTTCTACTCGCTAACCGCTTTTTGTGACAGCAAAAGATTGCACAATATCCAAATTTTTCAAAAAAAAAAAAATAAATATATCAGCCTGATTGTTTCACTTTGAAGAAGACTCAAAATTTGCAAAACTAATAATAAAATAATATTCTTCAAAATTTAACACGACACTTCAGGTAAAGTAAAAATCCACAGTTTTATAAGTTGATCCAGCTGTTTCTATCATACAGCACTTTAAGTATTGGAATTCCTTGCAGGCCGTTTAGCTAAATTTAGTTCTATCTACAAATTTAACAGAGTAAATGAAAGTAGCGGTACATCTCAGGTGAAAATGAAAAATCTTCTCTAGCCAGTAACTAAAAATAGTTGAAAGATGAATTTTGAACTGGTCTCAGAGTTTAAAACCTCCTAAGATGTTTTAATTTCGATTCCTCTGATTTAACCGTAGGAATGTTATCACATTGAGGGAATCAAAAATTAAAATCTTAAGAAGTTTCAAACACTGAGACTGGCTTGAAATTCAACATTTCACTATGTTCTTAAATTATAAATTGTTAAATATTCCTCAATTATTATTTTCTTTATGCACTTTTTTATTCATTGTTGATTTAAATAATCAAAATAAAAACGTTGTGAACGTTAATGTTTTCATTCTTATTTTAACTGTTTAAGTTTAAGTTTTTCAATTCAATCGATGAATCTGAATGCAGTTATCTCAATTTTACTGAGTCAGTAGCATTTGTTTCTGCAAAATTTAATCAAATTACTTCAGAGTGCATTTTGAATAGTTTTAAATTGATTGAAAACATATCAGAGTGCATCATGATCTGCACGCTCGGATCTTTAAACACAATTTGTGAGAAATGTTGACCTTTTCCGTCAGCAGGTGGTGCTGATGTTTGTAGAAAGAATGTCTGTTGGGATTTATATGAAAAATTCCAAGAGCTGGGTATCTTTATATCTACTATCTTTGATTTTAATCTCTTTCAATTGTTCATCCAATGTTGCCTCTCGCCACATTTGATTTAATATATCTAATAATTTGGTAACAGTAACCAAATCCAGGTTTTTCAGTGTATCATAGTTTATATTGTCTGTTCCCGGAGATGAACGAGAAGGCTTGTTTTTGGTAAAATTACTCCAAGATTCAAGATCTACTATGTTTGTTCTTGTGTTCAATTCAGGTGGTAATGGTTGTTTAAATTCTGGTAAACCAAAGTTTTTTACAAGGAATTTTTCTGCAGTGCCTTTCTCATGGAGAATGGGATTATTTCTAGGATTTTCAACAGGACTAAGTCTTAACCGTTTTACTAAGTTCCAATTTTCCTTAATGTTTCGTGGATCTATTGAACTAGACAGCTCTAAGGGTACGAACACAGTGAGCGCGAAGCGAACTGCGAAGCGAAATATTCATTCACCGGATGAATTTCGCAAGTTCGCTTTTGAAGGCCGGCCACAGTGCACGCGAATTGCGAAGCGGTTCAACACTGAAAAAAACCTTCGGTGTTGCAAAAATTAATCACATGTGAAAAAATCTTTGCAAATTAACAAAACTGTGAGCGAGGGATACGCACCGCGCAAAAAAAAAAACCAATCCGCGTTAATTCCGAAAAACTCAATCAATTAGTAACAGTCGAATTTTTCTGACGCTATGAAACGCCATCTTAAAATCCAATACGGCGGCTTCCGTTCAACTTTAAAATAATTTTAATGACTGAAAATCGCAAAAAAAAATCTTCTAAAACTATGACATAAATATAACAAAATTTTGAAAAAAAATACAATATAATAATAACAAATATTACGAAACGCTGACAAAACTTTAATAAAAATATGGCAATGGTGATAAAAATATTACAAAAATATTAGAAAAATATACCAATTCTATGATAAATTTGACATTGAAATGGCAAAGCCATGACCAAATTTAAAAAAAAAACTGAGAAAAATTAATAAAAGTTGACTGAATAATAACAACAAATTAGTAATAATGCCAAAACTCGAAATTAAAAACTTTGACAAATATTTGACAACATTATGGAAAATATGAAAAATGAAATAAAAATATGACAAATATAATAACTAATCAAAAATTACAAATACAGACCCCGTTCGTTTTTGGCAACACGCCCGAAAATTTTATGTTGCCAAAATCGAACGGTTTTTTTTGTCACTTTTTCATTTTTGATTTTAATTCAAATTAGTCAAAATTTATGTAAAACCTTATATTAGCATACAATTTTTCAATTTGACTCAATTATATTAGTTATGAGCATTAAACATGGAAAAAATCATGTTTTTACTGTTTAAAACTATCATAATTAAGCCGAATGAAAAAATTTCATGCTAATATTACGTTTTACATTAATTTTTATTTGTTTAAAATGAAAATAAAAAATAAAAAAAAGACAAAAAAACGTCTTTTTTGGATGTTGCCAAAAACGAACGGTTTTTGCTCGGATGTTGCCAAAATCAAGCGGGGTCTGTATGACAAAATTTTGAAATAAAATAACATAAATCTGGCAATACTATGACCAAAATCTTACAAATGTGATAAAAATATATGCAACAAAAGTATGAAAAAATTTTACAAAACTATGACAATTGACAAAGGTTGTCATAGTACTGTAAGATTTTTGTCATTTTATTTTAATTTTTGTTATAATTTTGTCATGTTTTCGTTTGTCATATTTTTGTCATAGTTCTGTCAGATTTTTTGTTCATTTGATTGTAAGGGTACGAACACAGTGAGCGCGAAGCGAACTGCGAAGCGAAATATTCATTCACCGGATGAATTTCGCAAGTTCATTTTTGAAGGCCGGCCACAGTGTACGCGAATTGCGAAGCGGTTCAACACTGAAAAAAAACCTTCTGTTTTGCAAAAATTTATCACTTGTGAAAAAATCTTTGCAAATTAATTTGCAGAATCAAAACTGTGAGCGAGGGATACGTACCGCGCCAAAAAAAAAAAATAATCCGCGTTAATTCCGAAAAACCACGTTAACTTCGGAAAACCGCGGAAAAACCTTGCGCGTTCTAGGACCGCGGGGATTATGAAAAGGAATCTTAAGGTCATGAATTGCCTGGACTTTATGAGTACGTCGGAGAATAGATTTTTGACACCCAAATCCTGTATGACGGCTTCAGCCTAACACCAACATGCTTTAAATGACTGAAAATCGCATAAAACAAGCATAATGTGGATATTAGGTGAGAAGAATCAATTAGAAAAAGTCGAAATTTGCAGTCTGACGCTATGAAACGCCATTTCAAAATCCAATACGGCAGCTTTCGCTCAACTTTTAAATATTTTAAATGACTTAAAATCGCAAGAAAAAAAATCTACCAAAACTATGACAAAAATATAACAAAATAATGAAAAAAAAATTACAATAAAATAACAACAAATATTACGAAACGCTGACAAAACTTTGATAGAAATATGACAAAGGTGACACAAATATTACAATATGATAAAAATATACCAAATCTATGATAAATTTGACATTAAAATGGCAAAACCTTGACCAAATTTTTAAAAAAATCTGACAAAAATTAATAAAGTTGACTAAATAATAACAAAAAATTAACAATAATTCCAAAACTCGAAATAAAAACTTTAACAAATACTTGACAACATTATGGAAAATATGAAAATTGAAATAATAATATGAAAAATATAATAACTAATCAAAATTTACAAATATGACAAAATTTTGCAATAAAATTACATAAATCTGGCGATACTATGAAAAAAAATCTTACAAATGTAATAAATATATATGTAACAAAGCTATGAAAAAATATGATAAAAATTTAAAAAAACAACGATAATAAAACAAAATTATGACAAACAGTTGACAAAGGTTGTTATAGTACTGTAAGATTTTTGTCATTTTATTTTAATTTTTGTAATAATTTTGTCATGTTTTCATTTGTCGTATTTTTGTCATAGTTCGTCAGATTTTTTGTTCATTTGATTGTGAGTTTTGTCTTTTTTCGTTCGATTTTAGTCGTTTTAACATCTTCTCTTCATACTGAAAGCACTGACCATACTGACTGGACACTCGATTTCGTTTTCTGGATAAGTTTTCCAGAAAAAAAACAAAAAAAAAATCATTTTTCCAACAGTACGCAATGTCGATTCCAGAGTGCGCATGGATCGATTTGAAGAAATGCTACCCCAGTTAGGAAATGCCACCCAACTTTAAAAATAAAACACGCAATTTCTACGATAAAATCGGGCTAAACAGGACCATTTTTCCTACAGGGCATTTTTTGTCAAATTTTTCAGGTTCGCCACCTGCCGTCGGTATTGCGAACCTGCAAAATCTGACAACAAAAAATTAGACAGAAAATGGTTGAATTTTTGTTCTAAGAGTCAAGTCAGTGTGGTCAGTGCTGAAAGTCTTACCCAGTACAACTGCATTCGATGATTACTCTTGTATTTGAACTCACGGACATTGGCTTAGGAGGGAACTAACTTGCCAACTGAGTTACATTTTTAACATATTCAACATTATGTCATTTTTTTTTAATTTTGTGTTTATTTTTTGTCAGATTTTTGTGATTTTATTGTAAATTTGTTGTTATTATTTTGTCATTTTTGTAAATTTGTTGACAAATATTGGTCAAATTTTGATTATAATTTTGCCATACATTATTTTTCTCATTTGTCATAGTTTTGCTGCTATTTCTGTGAATTTTTCCTCATATTTTTGTCTAATTTTTTTAAATTTGTCATATTTTTGGCATAATTATTTACCACATTTGTCGTGTTTTATTCAAAGTTTTGTCATTTGTCTTTATTTTTTTGTCATATTTTTTAATTTTAGTAATAGTTATTCATATTTTCCCACAGTTTTGTTATATTTTTGTCAATATTACTTTAGTTTTATAACACTTGTCATATTTTTGTTTATTCATTTCATGCTTTTTTTAAATTTTGTTAAATTTTTGTCAGTAATTTTTCATCAAATTTTTTATCCCTTTCACTCATTTCTTATATTGTGGATGGACCATACGATTTTCAGTTCTTTATTGCATTTTGAATTAAGCGGGAACCGCCATCTTTTATTTCGAAATGGCGTCGGACAGCCAAATTCGACTTCTACTTATTGAGTACTTTCATCCAATACCCATATTGTGGGAGTTTCATCTGCTTTTAGTCACTTCCAGCATTTTAAAGTTGAGTGGAAGGGCCATATTGGATTTCAAGATGGCGTCGGATAACAAATTCCAACTTCTATCCGTTCAGCCCCTTCGCCCTATACACATATTGTGGGGCTTCCATGCCACCGGTCGTTTATTGCCAGTTAGAATTTGTTTCAATTGATAAAGACTGAAACCGCGTTTTTTTTCGAAAATCCGCGCTAAAAAACCGTACATTTTTTATTACTAACACAGAAACGGCAATGATAATTAAATAAATAAACTTTTGAAAAATATTTTTTTGATAAATCATTTTACGATAAAACATTTCCGAGAGAATATTTTCAGTGTATGTCCAGATGAACAGAATGAATTCGCGCGATCCAGCCGGGTCTTCGCACGAAAATTCGCTTGCACTGTGGCCGGTCGATGTTTTTTTCAACGTGTTTCAATGAGAAGCGGTTTTTCGCGCGAATTGGAAATTCGCTTCGCACTTCGCACCGCACTCACTGTGAATTCGACCTAAGTTTTTTTTTTTTATAGTTTTGTCTTTTTTCGTTCGATTATATTCGTTTTACCACCTTCTCTTCATACTGAAAGTCTTTTCCAGTACAAATGCATTCGATGATTACTCTTGTATTTGAACTCACGGACATTGGCTTAGGAGGGAACTAACATGTCAACTGAGTTACACATATCACAAGCCCATAGATTTTTATAGATTGTGTCATTTTTTCGTCGTATTTGCGATATATTTTTAACATATTCATCATTAATAAATTATTATTATTATATGTTTGGATTTGTCTTTTTTTTTTTTAATTTTGTGATTTTTATGTCGTATTTGTCATCATTTTGTCATTTTTCTTACATATATTTGAAAGTATTTTGTTATATTTTTATCTCATTTTTCATAATTTTGTTAGATTATTGTCATTATTTTTGACAATTTTTTGTCATATTTTTTTCAAAACTTTATCATATTCTAGCCATTTTGCCTTATTTTTTGTCAGATTTTTGTGATTTTATTGTAAATTTGTTGTTATTATTTTGTCATTTTTGTAAATTTATTGGCAAATATTGGTCCTTATATAAGTTCTGTCAGGTCATTTCATTATCAAATTTTGATTATAATTTTATCATAAATTTTTTTTTCTCATTTGTCATAGTTTTGCCATTTCTGTGATTTTTTTCTCATATTTTTGTCTAATTTTGTAATATTTGTCATATTTTTTGGCTTAATTATTTAACCACATTTGGCGTGTTTTATCCAAAGTTTTGTCATTTGTCACTATTTTTTTTGTCATATTTTTTAATTTTAGTAATAGTTATTCATATTTTCCCACAGTTTTGTATTATTTTTGTCAATATTACTTTAGTTTTATAACACTTGTTATATTTTTGTTTATTCTTTTCAGTGCTTTTTTGCAGTTCTCTCAAAATTTTTGTTAAATTTTTGTCAGTAATTTTTCATCTACTTTTTTATCCCTTTTACTGATTTCTTATATTGTGGATGGACCTTACGATTTTCAGTTATTTATTGCATTTTGAATTAAGCGGAAACCGCCATCTTGTATTTCAAAATGGCGTCGGACAGCCAAATTCGACTTCTACTTATTGAGTACTTTCATCCAATACCCATATTGTGGGAGTTTCATGTGCTTTTCAGTCACTTCCAGCATTTTAAAGTTGAGTGAAAGGGGCCATATTGGATTTCAAGATGGCGTCGGATAACAAATTCCAACTTCTATCCGTTCAGCCCCTTCACCCTATACACATATTGCGGGGCTTTCATTATGCCACCGGTCGTTTATTGCCAGTTATAATTTGTTTCAATAGAAAAAGACTGAAACCGCGTTTGTTTCGAAAATCCGCGCTAAAAAACCGTGCAATTTTCATTACCAAAACAGAAACGGCAATGATAATTAAATAAATAAACTTTTGAAAAATTTTTTTTTGATAAATCATTTTACGATAAAAAATATCCGAGAGAATATTTTCAGTGTATGTCCGGATGAACAGGATGAATTCGCGCGATCCAGCCAGGTGTTCGCACGAAAATTCGCTTGCACTGTGGCCGGTCGATGTTTTTTTCAACGTGTTTCAATGAGAAGCGGTTTTTCGCGCGAATTGGAAATTCGCTTCGCACTTCGCACCGCGCTCACTGTGAATTCGACCTAACATTTTATCTTTAATGTGCTTTATTTTCATTTTTTTAAATTTTGCAGTTGCTTTTTTCCATTCTATCAGATTTCCTGTGCTACTAGTTCTATTATAGTTCCTCAGTGCTTCCTGTTTAGCCGTATACAGAAAGTTCATCGTTCCAATAATACTTCGGGGTATATATACTGAGTTTTCTATGTTTTTTACGAATTTCATTGGATAATGTGATAAAATCCTGAAATTCTTCAATTTCCCAATGTTTTATTTGAGAAATTTCTTCAGCAATTTTTATACGGTCAAAATAGAACTTTTTTTTGGGTTTATAGCTTAGTTGTAGTTGTATTTTCAACATGAGGTGTCCACTTCCACCGAAACTCTTTCCCAATACTTCCCATTTTGCGTTGTCGAACAAATTTGAAGTGCACATTGACAGATCAATAGCACTAGGTCTTTGATCAACGTTAGACGGTATATATGTTGATTCTCCTGTGTTCATAATCAGTAAATTGGAATTAGTAATTTGATCATAAATCAAATTACCTTTGTTATTTGTTTCTGAGCATCCCCACAACTCATTATGACTGTTGAAATCTCCTCCTATAAGCACTTTTGGGTGATTAGATATTTCATTTAATAGTATTGGTATACACGTTTCAAGTTCTTGGATAGTGATTCTTGGATTTATATAAATTGTTACAAGAACCAGGTCGATTGGATGTATTTTTATCCCTAGAGTTTCAAAATTCATGGTTGAATTGAGTGTGATTTTTTTGAAAGATAAATCCGAACGCAAATAGATGCCTACTCCTCCAAAACCATCGGATCTAGGTGCCAGTACACGGTGATACCCTTGGATATTCCACCGTTCAGTTAGCATTTGATCTGGTTTTACCCAAATCTCAGATAATAGTGCTACGTCATATTTTTCAGAAAAAATTTCATGTGCAAGTTCATTTTTGTTTGTTTTTAAGCTCTGAATGTTTGCTTGTAATATGTTGAACATGTTTATATAAAAGTGTTTCCAGTCCACTCACCTGCTTTTCTCAACTCACCCATGATTTGAGCGGATAGTTCCTCTCCTGGTGTGCCGTGAGGTTTTAAAATTTCAATTAATTTTGTGCTAATTTCTTCCATAACTCTATTCCATTGTGTTTGTGTTTGCTTCTTGATCGTCTCTTCTAAATGTTTCTTCAGTTTTTCCATTTCTCCTGTTCTGTGCTCATTGTTCAAACCGTTTCCTACGTTTTCTTCCTTTTCTTCTTCCATTCTGCGTTTCTTTACAAACTCTTTCTGCATCAGGCTCGATGCTCCTTCTTTTCCTTCCCTTTCTTTGTGTTGTCGGTTGTTTATCAGTGTATTGTTCCTTGTTTTAGGTACTTGTTGGTAAGATTTTGTTGTCCTTGTCGTGATGTTGGCATACGATTCTGCCGGTGTTGGATACTCCTCAGCATTTCTTAAAACATCGAACTGGTTTTCTGTTGGTAGTTGATACGACTGTCTTGCTTCTTGATACGTCATGCTTTTCTTCGCCATGGTTGCTTGGATATCGCTCTCTTTCTTCCATCTTGGACATGATTTATCCGTCGTCTTGTGCTCGTTACTCTCACAGTAAATGCATTTTATTTTTTTACAGTTTTTGTCTACCGGATGTTCCTCTGAACAACTAGGACATTTTTCAACTTTTGCTTTGCAGTTTTTCGACAGGTGGTTGTACCTTAGGCACTTGTAGCAGATTACGGGCTTCCTGATGTAGGGTTGAATTCTGAAAATAGCAGAAAAAATACTTATGTAAGTGGGAAGAATATTGCTCCTGAATACCACCCCCATTTTGTGCGTTGGCTCTTTTTTTCCGTCCTTGAAACGAATCATCCTGAACACTTATTCGATTTCTATATGACTTTGGATGTTATCTTTTATCTCTTCATCCATGTCTATGGGAATCCCCGAAATCACACCAGTCATTGTCACAAATTGTTTCGGTATGTATGCCTTGTAGTTTTTTAGTTGAAGGTTTTTGCATGCAGCTAAACGGTTTGCATCTCTCCAGTTTCCCACGTACACCGTCACCTTATTCCTTCCAGTCTTTCTGATGTCCTCGATTGATTTGTCGAAACCATTCTGATGAAGGATTTCTCCAATTTTCAAGCGATTGAGTGTCTTCGTTTTCTCAATATCTGTGTTTTCTATTTGTACTCTGTATGGCCGTCCATCACTTGGTTTGTATTCGTAGTTTTTGAAAATTTTTGTTGATCTTTCCTGTTCATGCCTTTCTGTAGTTCCATTTGTGTTCAAATAAATGTCGTTCTGTTTCCTGTTTGCTGTTTGTTCCAACTCGGTATATTCCATAGAATGATCTCCTCGTAATGCTGATTCATTCCCAGTTTCAAGGTTAGGGGGCCTTGTCATTTTAGATGCTGCTCCATCAGGAGCAGCATCTGCGAAGCTCATCGTTGTTTCTCGGCTGTTTCACTTCACAATTTTTGGTTATTTTTGCACTCTATTCACTAAACACGTTAAAAAAAACACCATATAGCGACAGTACAAACGAAATAACTATTAAAAATGTTAAAATATTTTTCGTCAATAAATAAAAATCGGCCTTCCGTGTCGAAATCAAAACACCGAATCATGCAAAACCTTGTCTCCTAGAGCCAGAAGAGGTATGAGCTTAATTTGAGCATTTATTGGTGGGCTAGAATTGGCTCCAGCTTTCTTCGCTCTCGAGCTTCAAGAGCTTTGATGCTCAGCCGCTTGAGCAAGAGCATTTCAATCCCTGCTAATGATCATACCTATACAGCATTTCATGTTCAATGATTTAAGGTGGATATGAGTAGTTAACCAAGCTAAGCTAAGCTAAGTTGATTGAATTTCTATGAGTAGTAAGTTTGTATCGATGGTGTTTGTATTTTTATTCGTCGTTTTTTCAATTATCTTTTCGAGTTGTGATTCTAATATCTTGTTAAATTCTGTTTGAAGTTTTTCTTTTTCTGAAGTTTTGTATGGATTGTGAATTATAGGTTTTGTTGGTTCTAGAACTATATCTGTTTTTGAGAAGAAATTATATGAAGTTCTGGGTATGGATTTTTGCTTTTTAACGCTGTTTATGATTTTGCTGTAGCTGACTATTTTGGTTGGGGTATTCGTGTATCTGAAGTTCTTTTGGGAGCTACTTGGACAATCCAGCGATGGGAATTCGTCGGTAGACTCTTCAAGTAATGAAAAACGGTTTTTAGTCTTCGGATAAAGTTGTTCCGCTTCGACGTATGTCATTTTGTTAAAGGTCATCGCCACATTTATATGTTCTTTCCTGATTATTTCAGGGCAGTTCTTTTCTGTGGGCAAATGATTCCCTTTGCAGTTTCTACAAATGGGTCGCGTTTCCGGTTTACACGACTCGTGTGATTCGTCAATTAATTTGCCGCAGGTTTTGCAAGTATCTTTTCCCTTGCAAGCCGCGGTTTTGTGACCTAATCTCCAACATTTGTTGCAGATGCGTACTTACTTACTTACTTAACACTAAACATACCGACACTTTGTATATACCTATTCATACCGCGAGCGGTCAAATGACGGCAAACACCGTTTTCGCTAAAACTCCCTTGTTTCTCAACCGATTTCTACCAAATTTATAGTTTTGAAAAGCTTATAATTTGACTCAAATATGTTTCTCAGACAATTTTCAGCTACAATCCATAACTTTAAAGTTATTTACAGTACAAGAAAAATTTTATGAAAAAACATGCTTCAGGACAAAGGTTGTAAATCAATTATTAAGTGCTCGAAAAAAATTTCACTTAGTGCCTGAGAAAGCTGAAGTTAGAAGCTATATGTTGCATGTATGGAAAATTTTTTTAAAAATTTTCTAAGATCATGGCCACAAAAAATGTTAAAAAAGTTGTGTAAAACCCGTACTTTTCAATCAATCAACAGCCAAAGCTGTTCCTGTTACAGTAGAAAATTTTGAAAAAGTGAATTGAAAAGTAGACGTAATTTGTCACATTTTGGCATCTTTAGATTTTTAAAATACTATATACATAATTTTTGACGACTTTTCTAAGGTAGTTGTTTTGCGAACTTTTTATGAATCTGGATTTTCTGAGACAATCCCTACACCCAAATTCAGCTTGGCACTGGATTTTGAGTATGTTAACGTATAGTTTAGGCAATAAAACTATATGCAAAAGAAAGTAAATTTCATGCCGGTTCTAGTGATGTAACTGCATTGGCGGTGCAATGCTTTACAAAAATATAATAAATATATTTCTGAAAGTAAAACTAGAAAATTTGAGCTAATGCTTGTTTGTTTTTTCGTTTCTTTTCATCCGTCTTCGTGTGCAAAATAGCTTTGAGATATTACCACCCACTGCGCCCGTCTGCCAAGCAAGAATTTTTGCTGACTTCTCAAAATTCAGAAACTAGTTCACTGTTTTATTTATCATATTTTTGCCAAGCATTGCACCGCCAATGCAGTTATACCACTAAAACCGGTATGAAATAAGCTTTCTTTTGCATATAGTTTTATTGCCTAAACCTTACGTTAACGTACTCAAAATCCAGTGCAAAGCTGAACTTAGGTGTAGGAATTGTCTTAGAAAATCCAAATTGATAAAAAGTTCGAAAAACAGCTACCTTTGAAAAGTCGTCATACATTATGTACTTCGTATTTCGAAAATCTAAAGATGCCAAAATGTGACAAATTACGTCTACTTTTCAATTCACTTTTTCAAAATTTTCTACTGCAACAGGAACAGCTTTGGCGGTTGATTGATTGAAAAGTACGGGTTTTACACAACTTTTTTACATTTTTTGTGGCCATGATCTTAGAAAATTTTTAAATTTTTTTTCCATATGTGCAACATATAGCTTCTAACTTCAGTTTTCTCAGGCACTAAGTGAAATTTTTTTCGAGCACTTAATAACTGATTTACAACCTTTTTCCTGAAGCATGTTTTTTCATAAAATTTTTCTTGTACTGTAAATAACTTTAAAGTTATTGATTGTAGCTGAAAATTGTCTGAGAAACATATTTGAGTCAAATTATAAGCTTTTCAAAACTATAAATTTGGTAGAAATCGGTTGAGAAACAAGGGAGTTTTAGCGAAAACGGTGTTTGCCGTCATTTGACCGCTCGCGGTATGAATAGGTATACCACATACGTTATTCGAAAACCATAACACTTAAAAAAATTTTAAAAACGCAAAAATACTCGCATTTCCAAAACAAAAATAGTCCTGTCGTTAAATTTGCGAAAAAACAATTATATAAGGCGTAATCATCGTTCAAAGTTCAAAAACCGTCATTTGACCGCCTCCGGTACGTTTAGTGTTAATGATCCCGCGCCGATCCTCCGGTGCATAGGGCCGTGGTAAAAGACCTCCACTGTTGACGATCCGGAGCCAGCGTCTTCACTTGGTCCCAGTCAAGATTCTTGTCGACAGTTCGGATTTCAGCGGCTAGGCTTCGCCGCCACGAGTTTCTGGGTCTGCCTCTTCTTCGATGACCTTCTGGATTCCAATCTAGCGCCTCTCTGCAAATCTCGTTTTCATCTCTTCGCAGCGTGTGCCCAATCCATCTCCACTTACGTTCCCGAATCTCGATTTCTAGTGTCCTTTGATGACACCGGCGATGTAGTTCCTCATTCGAGATCCAGTTGCCAGGCCACCAAGCGCGGATGATATTCCGCAGGCAGCGGTTTACAAATACTTGCAGTTTTCGCGTCGTTACCGCATATGTGCACCAAGTTGAAGATTCGGATTTTTGTTCGTAGAGAGATCTGGCGTGACCGCCAGATGTTTCGGAGACTCGCAAACGCAAATCGGGCCTTTCTGATCCGGGTTTCGATGTCTTTTCTGGTACCACCATCAGGCGTTATCTGGTTACCAAGATACTGGAAGCACTCCACTTTCTCAACTTGTTGCCCAGCTACCATGAAACTGGAGGGATTTCCTGTGTTGATCTCCATCGACTTCGTCTTTCCGACATTGACTTTAAGACCTGCTGCCTTGGAACTTTCGGTGAGGTCGTCGAGTTTGCTCTGCATATCTGGTTTTGTTTGGGCGAGCAAGACAATATCGTCAGCCAGGTCAAGGTCGTTCAGTTGCTCCATTGTTAAAGGATTCCACGGCAATCCTCGGTTCGGTGCACAGTCAATCGATCCAATCAGAATCTCATCCATTACGATTAGAAAAAGTAGCGGCGATAGAATACATCCTTGTCTCACTCCAGCAGTTACCGGGATTGGTTCGTACAAGACACCGTCGTGCAAGACCTTGCACGAAAATGCCTCGTATTGTGCTTCGATGAGATGGACTAGTTTCTCTGGGACCCCTCGTCGCCTTTGAGCCGCCCAGATGTTTTCATGGTTAAGTCGGTCGAATGCTTTTTCGAAATCAACAAACACCAGCAGAAGAGAGTCCTGGAATTCGTTGATTTGTTCCAGTATGATTCGTAGCGTTGTGATGTGGTCCACACATGATCGTCCGGATCGGAATCCAGCTTGTTGCCGTCGGAGTGTAGCGTCGATTTTCTCCTGGATCCTGTTCAGGATCACTTTGTAGAGTACTTTGAGGGTTGTACAGATCAAAGTTATGCCTCGCCAGTTACCGCACTCTGTCAGGTCTCCTTTCTTCGGGACCTTTACGAGGATACCCTGCATCCAGTCGGCCGGGAATGTTGCAGTATCCCAGATGTCAGCGAAAAGACGGTGCAACATTTGTGCTGATAGGGCAGGGTCGGCTTTCAGCATTTCAGCAGGGATGCAATCGATCCCAGGTGCTTTGTTGGATTTCATGTTTTTGATTGCCGCTTCTATTTCAGCCAGCGAGGGCGCTTCCGAGTTGACGCCATTAATGCGACTTACTGTTGGCGCTGGGTTGCGGGTTTTGTTGGCCATCGCTATTCGTGACTCGGAAGAGTTGTTCGAAGTGCTCAGTCCATCGTTTGAGCTGATCTGTTCGATCGGTCAATAACTGACCTGCTCGGTCTTTTAGCGGCATTCTTGCATTAGTCCTTGCACCACTGAGGCGGCGAGAAATGTCATAAAGTAATCGGATATCTCCATTGGCGGCGGCTCTTTCTCCCTCTTCGGCTAGGGAGTTTGTCCAGGCTCTCTTGTCTCGTCTACAAGCTCGTTTAACTGCCTTTTCCAGCTCTGCATATCGAAATCGGGCGGCTGCTTTGGCTGACCCGGTACATGCCTGCTCAATTCCGACTTTCGCCTTTCTCCGATCATCAACCATCCTCCAAGTTTCATCCGACATCCATTCACTCCTTCTTCCACAAACTTTACCGAGAGTACCATGGCTCGTCGTGATAAAGGCATTCTTGATTCCACACCACTGTTCTTCGACTGTTCCGTCTGTCGGCAGCTCCGAGGCTCGGGATTCTAGCTGTTCAACGTATGCCCTTTTCACCTCTGGATTCTCCAACCGGCGGACGTCGTATCGACACCCGACTTTCTCCTCGCGCCGTTGGACACGCGCAACTCTCAGTCGTATCTCGCCAAGGACGAGGTGATGGTCAGATGCAATGTCTGCGCTTCGTTTGTTGCGGACATCAAGAAGGCTCCTTCTCCATTTTCGGCTGATGCAGATGTGGTCAATTTGATTTTCTGTTCGGCCATCTCGGGATACCCAAGTGACTTTATGTGCTGGTCGATGGGGGAAGAGCGATCCGCCGATCACCATGTTGTTGTTGCCACAAAATTCTACAAACAGCTCTCCGTTTTCGCTCATCTGTCCGAGGCCATGGCGCCCCATGATGCGCTCAAGGTCCTGATTATCGGAGCCAATCTTTGCGTTGAAGTCGCCCAAATGGATTTGAATGTCACCCTTCGGAATTCTCTCAACCACGCTGTTCAGTTGACTGTAAAACTGCTCTTTCTCCTGCAAGTCGGCAACGTCAGTTGGCGCGTAACACTGGACCATTGTAAGGTTTCTAACCCGTGTTCTAAATCTGGCTACGATTATTCTTTCATTTATCGGTTCCCATCTAATGAGGGCCGCGTAGGCCTGCGGGCTTAACAGGAAACCAACTCCTCGTTCCCGAGTAGCATGTTCTCCTCGTATGCCAGAGTAAAGCAGGACTTGCCCGGATTGTGTCTTGTGTTCTCCAGTATTAGGCCAACGGACTTTGCTCAGTCCCAGAATTTCAAGCTTGAGGCGTCTAGCCTCTCTAGCAAGTTGTTCCAGTTTGCCTTGTTGAGCAAGGGTTAAAACATTCCAAGTTCCAATTCGTGTCCGTGTTTTCATGATAAAAGTCGTCGCCAAAGTTCCAGGTCGGTCATTTCTTTCGGATTCCGTAACAATTTTAAAATCGGGAGCAGTAGGTTGTTAGCCTAAAGTCCCTATCCCGCGATGGGGCTGCCATCTTGGACTTAGCTGGCGGGAACCGCATTTCATAAATTCAGCCGCAGATGCGTATTGGGTAAAAATAATTTTCAGGTTTTGCAAAAACTCCGTATATCTGAATAACTCTGGGTAATTCTAATCCCTCGAACGTAATCTTAACTGTTTTTGTTTCAATGAGCTTTTCTGTTTTCGAATTTTTATCTTTAATTTTGATTCTTTCTACCTTGATGATTTTTTTATCAGTAATCGCATTTTCTAAAATTTCTTGTTCTTTTATTGATGTTGGGATGTTTCTAATTACTCCTGTAGTTTCTCGCATCATTTGTGGGATATATGATTTAATGTTGTTGATTTTTAAAAATTCCGAGGCGTTTAATATTTTCTGGGTTTGTTCTGGTGATTTATAGATAAGTTTGTACCGAAATAGTCCCGCGCGTTTTAGTTCGCAAAACTGATCTAGGTTCGCATTATGTAAAAATTTGCCGATTTCCATAGGCTCCAGCATTTTGTTTTCTTTGTTTTTTTCTATCGCTTCGATAAAGATAATATTTGATGTACGATTTTTAGTTGGTGTTGTTTGTGTGATTTTTTTGCTTGATGATGATTTTGGATGTGGTTTTTGATTACTTTCAATTTGAGATTGTGTCTGTGTGTTATTGGTGTTGTTATTCTCTGTTTGTGTGAGTGTAATATTTTTGGTAATTTCCTTTGTTTGTGTGCATGATGACGCTTTGGTTTTTTTCTGTTCTTGTTCAAATGTGAAATCAATTGTCCGTTTCCTGTTGTATGCCATGTCCGGAAAGCCTCTGAAGACTTCCTGGTCGTTCGATTCATCGTCTGTCATGTCGCTTACCTTATCTGGTGGAAGATTCCTAAGATCCGCCGACTGAGACGCCATTTTGTTTTGATCACTTAGCCTAACTTATTCTTAAATTTAAAATTACTTTTTCTCTATTTAATTATTTACAGCTGTTATTGATACACCTTTTTTCTTGCTCTTACACATTAGATATTTTTTAAACTCGCTTTCGGATTAACTTAAAACACTATACTATTATTGAATTTTTATACGTTTTCCCCTTTCACTTTCTCAACTTGGAGCCGCTTTCAGTCCGCTCGCAAAGGCGGTTAGACGAGAAGTGTGTGCGTTGCTAGTTGCTTCAGCATGACATCAGCCTTAGGAGAAAGCTGACTTAAATGAAGAGTTTGTAATGTTTTTCTGTCTGATAGGTAGTGCTAAAGAATTCCACTGAGACGCTCCGTAAACAAGGACGCTTTTTCCGCTGCTGTTAGTATGCTGGGGGACAATTAATGTCCTAGTTCTATCCATCTGTCCGCGCTGTATGTGATGAAGTAGATAATCCGGAACGTTGTTGTTGTAGGCCTTGAACATGAAGCATCCGATGCGTATAGAGTAGTTAGCTGGAAGGTCACAACTAGTAACTGTCCTTCTTAAAGCTCCAGTACTTTCTCTGTGCCTCAGGTTGTGAACGAATCTGATGACGGATTTGAAGGCACGATGCAGTTTTTCTTTTAAAGCCTGGCTGAGCCCAGGATAGTACACAATTTCATAATAGGTACACCGGGGTAAGTGTGGACGGGTTTTCGTATAGTTCGACTTTAAAAAATCATAAAAAAATCAGCACTGGAGCAATTCTGATAAATTGACGTTCAATGTGATGCAGAACATGTTTTTTACTAAAGCTGAAGAGATGAGCTCGATAGAAGCAAAGCGAAAAAAGTTATCACGCAAATCGTTATGGACGGCTGGTGTCTTCACTTACCCCGCTTTATGGGGTAAGTGTGGACGGTAGATTTTCCCTTTGATTTCTCAGGAAATTTTCAAAAAATTTGTGTTTTCTTGGTGGAATACGTTACTTTATTGCTCGAACCGTCCAAAATTTTGAAAAAAGTTTATGATACTATAATTATAGTGTGTAATTTATGTTACGACACACAGGGCTGGTAGCGAGTCACTTTTTAGTGACTTGGTCACTTTTTTTGGGTCAGTCACTAAAATGTCACTTTTTTCATCATTTGGTCACTAAAGTCACTATTTTCCGAAAAATTGTCACTTTTATCACCAAAAGTCACTTTTTTCACCGGAAATAAACCAATTACTTGATCAGTCAGTCAGAATTTTTTTTCGCCTCCGGCGGAATTTCGGCTTAAGACATTTCGATCTTCGACATTATTTGACGTACATTTTAATTTTTAGTTCAATCAACCTTTTGTATTGGAACTGAAAACTTGATATACAAAAACCCTATCTCGTCTTTAGCATGGGTTTTTAGTAAGAAGTGTAACTAAGATTGAGATTGAAACGAACCATTTTTTTTTATTAAAAAAATCTTTTATGTCATAACAAATGTTATGTTGATATGAAGCATTCTTAAAAATAAACAATTTCACACTCAATTTTATTTCGTGTTTTTGTTCTTCTAAATTCTTAAAAAAAAGGGTTTTAAAAATTTACACAAGGCCACAAAATTTACATTTTTCTTAGGTGAAATGGATTTAAACGGTAACTTCAACTAATTTGGGTTCCCCGAATCTAAATATGTATGCAATATTTCTATCAGCTTTTGTTATTGAAATGACTTTTGAAAATAAATAAAAATCTTTAGAAAAGTTTTTTGCAAAAACTCAAATCAAAAACATATTATTTAAAAATAAAAGTTTTATATGAATTGATGAGCTTTAAATAGAATCAAGTATTTTTACACTTTCTGCTGTGATGTCAAAAATACTTGTAATGACATTTTTCCATAATCAGTTATCTATAAATGTTTGATTTTACTAGTAATAAACTCTTTATCACCAAAACTAAATGTGTTCGGCCGAATTTCTAGTTAAGGACACTGTTTACCAAATCAATAATTTAAAAAAGTAAGCACCAAAATGGTTATAGTGAAACATGTTCATTGAAAAAACTCTTCCTGAAATGTTTTAAAAACTAATCTTTTCTATTTCCATATTGTTTTTTTCAATTTTCGAATAAATTTACCGAATTAATTTTTTTTTCTTAAATTTTTAAGACTTATTTTTAACAATTGTTTCCTTGTTTTTAAATTCTGAATTTTCGTGTTCTTCAACCATAAGCCTTTAACTCCAAATTTTTAATAATAAAACATAATTTCAACTTTCTGTTCTTTCAGGACCCAATGTTTTAATAAAAAAAGACAAAATACTCAGAGCTTGTAATTTAAAGCTAAAAAACCTGCGATTGAAAATTTAAAAATTTTGATTAATAATTTTCATATGAAATCTTTTTTTTTTAGATCGATCATGATTTTTAAATTAATCTAAAAAGTTGGAAAAATTGTTCTAAGCAGCAACTTTAAAAATAAATTTTAATACGCAGTGTTAACTAACTTTGTATTTGATTTGTGCTTTCAATATAAATAACAAAAGTTTTGTACTCATTATTTTTAATTTTTCATCAGTTTTTATCATTCACCCAATTACTTATTTTATAAAATTTCTTTGTCAGTGTAGTTGAACATGAAGTTATTATTTAAGCTTACAAAATGTAATTTGATAACTGGAGGATTTTACTTTTTTAAAGGTTTCATGTTTGGCTTATATAACTGGCACTTTTAAAATAATTATTAATATATTCTTCTTTTTATCAAATTAAATTAAACCATCGAACATTGAATAAATTCTGTTTAAAATTCATTTCTTATTCAGTAATCGGTAATTCACATTTTAAATCGTGATTAAATATTTTTTGTTCGAATTTAAAAAAAATTACAGCGGAATTTCTCACTAAACTTCCAGTTGTAAATGAGGAAAAGAATTCCAAATTTAGATGAATAAAAATTAACAATTGTTATCATTTTACTAACACTTATTCATGGTAAGTTTTGTACATTTATTTTAGAATTCAGATTTTTTTAATTTTAAATTTGCTAAGCAATTCTTTTGAAACTAATTTATTTCTTACTTTCTTAACTTTTCGAAAATTCCTTTTTTCGCTCTACATAGTCACAATTTGGTCACTTTTTTCGGTCCTCAAAGTCACTATTTGGTCACTTTTTTTCAAATTTTGGTCACTACTTTTTCATTGTCAAACCGCTACCAGCCCTGAACACACGAGATCCGATTTCATCAAAAACACAGAACAAATAAGTACTTTACTCAAATTTTCATGATCCGAATGCTTAATATAGTTAAATAATACAACTCATAAAGGATGAAGGACAGAAAATTGAAAAAATGTGTAAACATCAAGTCTTTTTAAAGCCGTCCACACTTACCCCAGGTAGGGGTTGGAGACAAAATTTCCACACTTACCCCGGTGTACCTTACATGAAAAAGGGCGTGTCTCGGTTTGAAGCAGTGATTCGGGGTTTTAAGCAGAATTGTTCAAAGATACTTCCGAACTTGTGATAATAAACTAAGAAATATCTTGATCGGCTTAATTTTCAAGAATTCTTTAAAACATGTCTTAAGCATCATTTCAACTTATTTCAATCAGTAAACAACCAGTAAAGTGAATAATAAAGCGTAGTTAGAGAGAATCGAACGATCAACTGATAAAAGAAAAGCCAAATATTGGACAGCTTTGCAGGTACATTTAAAACGCATGCGAAATATACTCGCAAGGCTGTCCCATCATTATTTTCTCCTCTGCATCAACAACTTCCAAAGGGGAGTATGACATTTGGCATAAAGGTCATTTGGCATAAAAGCCATTTGGCATAATTTCTTTTTTCGTGTGGTCACGTTGCGATTCACTTTTCGGACAACGTTGCAAGCTTTCTTTTCTTAAGTTTTGCGGCATTGCCGCAAACATCGAGGATGCAGGCGGTGAGGCGGCATAAAGCCGCTGAGGCTCCTCAATCCGAGGTGGCCGCACAGTGGGGCAGACCAGACCAATCGATGGTCAAAACCTCATAACTTTTTTAAATGAATTCCTACTGGTTAGAAGTCTTCTGAAAAGTTGTTCATCTGATCAAAATCTTTAATTTGATGTAACTTTTTTTCATCTAGATGTTGTGAAATTTGATCTAGATAACTTTGTTTAGCAGATTTTCCTTATCAACTTGAAGGCTACTTAGTCGATCGGCGTGAAAATGATCATGTAAGGGTTTTCAGGACCGTTTATAAGTTAAATGATGCTTTAAGATCCCTCCCCTCACAAGAATGGGGGGTCCCCATACAAATGTTACCTGAATATCTACAAAACTCTTGAATAAATAATGGAAATGGACTCAAATTTGTCAAAAAAGAAATGCATGTTATTTTAACGCTAATTTGAGACCAATCTCTTTTTTGGAAGAAGGAGATTTCATAGAAATGGTACCAAATTTCTACATTTCAAAAAACTAACTAAGCAACCACAAAAGATCTAACAACTGGTAGGAACCTGACAAGGAACAAATCAAGCAAATTGAACCAAATTGAACCGAATTTGACCTCTGAGGATTTCGGGGTACGACAAATCGTTTATTAGGATGGCTTAAAACTCATTCCATCTATGAAACGAATGCTGCCATACAAATTAAATATGAAAAATATGAACGGAATTTTGTTCTAAGTGTCATGTCAGTGTGATCAGTGGTAACAGAACAAATAGTTCCAGATAATAAAGCCATAGACTCATATTGGTACCTTATATAAGTAGCTAATGGATCAAGTAGGTTGTTACTCGATATGACAGCAAAAAACATGGTTGCTTTGTTTTTTTTTAAATATCCAAACATTCAGTGTGTAAATAATTTCTATTTTATTTTTGAGTAAAACTTTAAGATCTCTACATTTTATAGAAAAAAAAGTTGAATAAAAAATTATGTTAGTTAACAGGTAGGTACTAAACATCTGACCGAAAAGAATTTGATAAGGTTACAGAAAGTTCATGTTCCAAAGAATCTTATCTGCTTGTCTGTAGATATATAAAAATATAATATAAGAGGAAAATAAATTTTGAAAAAGAAAATTAAATTTAAAAATTTCAAATTCGATTGAGTTTAAGTTTTTTTTTAGAAATAACCATTATCAAAAGCAATTCCACAAGTACGAAAATTGTCCAAAAACATGTTTCACCAAAACGAGAATAACTTTTGAATAGGCATAAAGTAGCCACTAGTTTTTGTTTTGTTGGATAGCTGAGACTTCCATTTAAATGTTCGAGTAGAAATGAGAGTGGGGTAACGTGCGGTAAAATGTTATCCAGATGTCCCAATATGATGAAAATTCGTAATTTTTTAACGTTATACGTTTATGCTCGTAAAAAAAATTACGATTTTTTTCCATTCAACAACCTCAAATAAATAAATTTCATATTATTCTGAACACATCCATGTTAGTTTTTTTTATTTCTTCAAGAAATGAAATTTTAATCTATAAGTATACATAAAAAGCAATTTCTGTATGTTTGTTTGTTTGTTTGTTTGTTTGTTTGTCCTCTATAGACTCAGCCGTCTTAAGAGCTAGAGAGCTGAAATTTGGCATGGATACTCATTAGGACCAGGAAGGATGAAAAATGTTTTCAGATTTTTGGATGACACCTTTTGAAGGGGGTCGTCCATACAAGACAAATATTGTTTTCACGATATTGACGTTATTTTTCGTCGGATTGTTTTGAAAATTTGCACATGAGTGATTTGAAAGACGAGCTATCGATTTCAGGTGTCGAATTTTGTGTTAAGGGACAGCCAAAGGGGTCGTCCATATTAACTGTTCGCTGTTTTTGCGATATTGACGTTATTATACATCGTATTCAGATGAAAATTGGTACACTAGAGTTTTGAATGACGTGTAATCGATTTCAGGTATCAAATTCAGTTTAAGGGGCCGGCAAAAGGGGTCGTCCATATTTAATTTTCAGTATCTTAGTGATATTGTCGTTTCTATACATCGGATTGGGAATTTGCACATAAGAGTTATTAGGGACAAATAACTGATTTCACTTATCCGAACTTAAATCAGGGGTCGGCCAAAGGGGTCGTCCATGTTAACTGTTCACCGTTGATGCAATATTGTCGTTATTATACATCGGATTCAGACGAAAATTGGTACACGAGGGTTTTGAGAGATGAGCAATGGATTTCAGGTATTCAATTCAGTTTAAGGGGCCGGCAAAGAGGGTCGTCCATATAAACCTTTCAATATTTTTGCAATATCGACGTTATTATACATCGGATTGGGATGAAAATTTCCACATGGTAGTTTTCAGGGACGGATAATCGATCTCAGATGTAAAATATTTTGCCAGGCGTCGACGAAAGGGGTCGTCCATATAAATTAATTTTTCACTATTTTTTGCAATATTGACGTTATTGCTTTGAAAATTTGCACACGGGAGTTTTGAGGGAAGTTCAATCGATTTCAGATATCAAAGTTTTTATAACAGCCCCTGAAAGGGGTTTAGCTTTTTGGCAATAATTGCGTTGTTATGCAATGATTTAGTCGAAATTTATACACGTGGTTTTTGATTCCTGATTTCATATTTAGTAGCAGACGGCAGACGAAGTGATCATCCAATATTTTTGCAATTATTACTTAACAATGAATCTGGAAGATGCTTGGCAATTGACTTTCATACAAACTGTTCATATTCCAAGTTGAAAGCGAAACGGAGTTCGTATGGGATCAGCTAGTGGAGTATAGAAAATACGAGTCACTTTTTAGTGACTTGGTCACTTTTTTTGAGTCAGTCACTAAAAAGTCACTTTTTTCATCATTTGGTCACTTAAGTCACTATTTTCCGAAAAATGGTCACTTTTATCACCAAAAGTCACATTTTTCACCGAAAATAAACCAATGAAAGAGTAATTTGAATTGAAACTAACTTTGATTGTAGATTTTAATTTCTAGTTCAATCAACCTTGTCTATTGGAACTCAAAACTTGGTATACACAAATCCTATCTCGTCTTTAGAATGGGTTTTAATTAAGAAGTGTAACTAAGATTGAGATTTAAACGAACCATTTTTTTTTATTAAAAAAATCTGTTATGTTGATATGAAATATTCTTAAAAAAACAATTTCATACTCAATTTTATTTCGTGTTTTTTTGTTGTCTAAATACTAAAAAAAAGGGTTTTTAAAATTTACACAAGGCCACAAAATTTACATTTTTCTTATGCCATATTCGTTTTCATCTGGTGGAAAGATGGTTGTGCACCAACTGCTGTCATCTTCATATAAAAAAAACGCTTTGACAGCACTTGGTGCACTACCGGTGCACCACCAGGATGAAAACGAATATGGCATTAGTTGCAATGAATTTAAACGGTAATTTCAACTAATTTGGGCTCTCCGAATCTAAATATGTATGCAATATTTCTATCAGCTTTTGTTATTGAAATGACTTTTGAAAATAATTAAAAATCTTTAGAGAAGTTTCTGCACTTTTTTTTTACAAAAACTCAAATCAAAAACATATTATTTAAAAATAAAAGTTTCATATGAATTGATGAGCTTTAAATAGAATCAAGTTTTTTTACACTTTCTGCTGTGATGTCAAAAATACTTGTAATGACATTTTTCCATAATCAGTTATCTATCAATGTTTGATTTTACTAGTAATAAACTTTTTATCACCAAAACTAAATGTGTTCGGCCGAATTTGACGAAAGTTCTAGTTTAGGACACTATTTACCAAATCAATAATTTAAAAAGATAAGCACCAAAATGGTTATAGTGAAACATGTTTATTGAAAAAACTCTTCCTGAAATGTTTTTAAAAATTAATCTTTTTTATTTCCATATTGTTTTTTCAATTTTCAAATAAATTTACCGAATGTTATTGTACAGTTTTTTTTTCAATTTTCTAATCAACTTGCCGGATTTTTTTTAATCAAACTTTTTACATTTTTAAGACATATTTTTAACAATTGTTTCCTTGTTTTTAAATTCTGAATTTTCGTGTTTATTTTTAATAAATAAATAAATTTTTAATAAATAATCGTGTTAATTTTTAATAATAAAACATAATTTCAACCTTCTGTTCTTTCAGGACCCAATATTTTAATTGAAAGAGACAAATTACTCAGAGCTTGTAATTTAAAGCTTAAAAACCTGCGATTGAAAATTTAAAAACTTTTTATTAATATTTTTTATATGAAATCATGTTTTTTGGATCGATCATTTAAAATAATTATAAATATTTTCTTCTTTTTATCAAATTAAATTAAACCATCGAACATTGGCTAAAATTCTGTTCAAAAATCATTTCTTATTCAGTAATCGGTAATTCACATTTTAAATCGTGATTAAATATTTTTTGTTCAAATTAAAAAAAATAGAGCGGAATTTCGGAAATGAGGAAAAGAATTCCAAATTTAGATGAATAAAAATTAACAATTATTATCATTTTCCTAACATCTATTCATGGTAAGTTTTGTACATTTATTTTAGAATTCAGATTTTTTTTAATTTTAAATTTGTTTAGAAATTCTTGTGAAACAAATTTATTTCTTACTTTTTTGACTTATCTAAAAATTGAAACATTCATTGTAATATGTTTCCAAAATTTTGTTTATCAGTATTTTTTTTAGTTTGTGTGTTGAACATGAGTGACAAACGGCTATAGCGCGGCGGACGGGGCTAAAGGATCACCCCTAGCTTTCACGTAAACCTAGGAGGCCCCAGTAGACCTACACACTACCAAAAAAATCTGTAAAATTACATCACATATGATGTAAATAAAAAGAAGCATCATATATCACGGAGTATTCAGTGTCAGTTGGAAATTACACGCCAGTAAAATTTTGCAACGTGTAAAATAAAAAATGATGTAAAATTAGCAACGTGTAAAATAAAAATGATGTAAATTATAAAATCACTGAATATTGGAAGAAAAACTTTCCAATTGGATTTTTGTTTTGTTTTATTTAATATGATTCAATATGATTCAATACTGGAATTTTCTCGTCTCTTAGTAAAAATAGAAATCCTTCTATAATTAATACAATTCATTTTATTTGGAGACAAATTATTTTAATCACACACATAAGTTTTATTACTTTTATTTTCTTCCACGACGTACCGGATCCAAAGTTGAGCAACGTGGATCCGCTTCCTAAACCGCACCCCTGCTTCTCGAAGATCTCCGGGAACCATCAAAACCGATTAACTTACTCGCGCGCGGGAAAAATACTTTGGCGAACGACTTGACTTAACAGTTTTTCTCACATTTGTCTGTTCCTGTTCTTCACAGTTTATAATTTTACATGCCATTATCACGTTCAGTGTATTGTAATATTTCATGTCGTGTAATTTTAAGAAATTTCCAATTCAGTGTTGTTGATTATTTTGTGTGACCAAAAAAAAGTTGTAAAATTACATCACATATGATGGAACAAAAAAGAAGCATCACAGATGATGGAATTTTCAGGGCGAGTTGAATGTTACACGTCTATAAACTTCAATAGACGTGTAAAATTTGAAAGACATGTAAAATATTAAGACGTGTAATATTTAATTCGCACTGAAAATTCCGTCGTATGTGATGCTTCTTTTTATTTACATCATATGTGATGTAAATTTACATCAAATATTCGCGTTCCGTGTCAAGTAATATTTGTGTCATACAAATTCAGTGCTTTTAAGGATTCAACTTTTTTTAATTTGTAAATTTACATCAATAAATTGCGTTCCACGTCATGTAATGATACAGCTTTTCAATTTCAGTGTTGTTAAGGATTCAGATTTTTTTTTCTGTGTAGGCCAATGTAATAAAGGGTGATACGGTCAAAATTTGGTCAATATCAACTTGACGTATTTCTTTCAATTTTGCATTTAAAAAGCCTGAACACCCCTCATTTTGAAGGTGTGTGTGTGTGTAGAACAGTGGTTTTCAAACTTTTTCTACTCAACGCCCCCCTTTTTTTTAATTTTTAAGTTCAACGCCCCCTGGTCAAATCTTTAGAAAATCTTAAAAAAATGATGATTTAGATCGTAAAAAACCATTGGCTTTTGGCTTTATGTTGAAGTAAGTTGTGAGACTAAGGTCGAAATCCATTCAAATTCATATGAGTCCCTCACAGAGAAAGAGGTAGAGAAAATTTTAAGTGTAAAAATGTTCGATTTTTATTTAATAATAGACAATTCTTCATATTTCAAACAATATTTCGTGATTTTTCAGATTTTTAAAATTTTATTTACATACTATTTCGTTAGAAAGAAAAATGCTAATTTTCGAAAATTATATATGGAAAATGACCAAACATAACAACTTAAATCGTTTTTTCTCAAAATTAGCATTTATGCACTTATATTGTTTTGGCTCCAAAGGCTTCATATTGCTTCAAACTTCCAGTAAACACTTAATTTTATGTAAAGTTTCCTGGACAATCGTTAAACCCTTCATTTGATGATTTTTTTTATTTTTCTTAAAAGTAATTTAAAACAGTCAGAAATGATGTGTAAATAAAGAAAAAAAAAGTAAAAAATAGTATTATTTATTGGTATCTGAATTTGAGCCCTGTTCTAAATTCATGCAACATTCACGAGTCTTAAAGTTTAACTCAAATATTAATGACTGAATTCCGGCAATGTTAGTGATAACCGAATAGATTAAAAGTTTATCCATGGCAAATGGCACAATTGATTTTTTGAATGTACGTCTCGGTGGTCGAGTGGTTAGCGTGGTAAGACGGTAGTCGCAGGTCCACTGATGGCATGGGTTCGATTCCCATCTCGGTACTGGGTGTTAAACGTAAATCTTAAGTTGTCCACGTCATTTATTCAGTCTGTAAAGCCTAAATCGGCTAAGACGGTGTATGTCTTTTGAATCGACTGAAATAAAGATGAACAAATAAGAGCTTAAAATAAAAATTCTCTTACCTAAAAAAAACCTTTCATGTTCTTTTCCAAAAATTCTATCACTGAATCACAGATGACGTCTTTTATCACAGATTTTTTTCGAATATCTCCTGTTTAGCAGATTTTTTGAGATAATACATTCAAAAGATTATCAAGCATTGCCAACTCAAATTAATCTTTCTTAGTATAACCCAAAATAATCTTACAAAACACGATCAACATGTTGAGCGTATACAAAATCTGTGATAATTTAAAAATTTCTTTTAGTTACATTTTAAGAAAAAAAAATTGAGATACTAGTTCTGAAACGTAATTTCATTGTTTTGCATCGAACTTACTCGTTTTTATTTCAAATCTACGTTGTTCCGTGATTTATGAATTATGACCTCACCGCCCCCCTGAGCCCTTCCAACGCCCCCCAAATTTCAAAATTGAGCTCACCGCCCCCCTGAAAGGACCACTTTAAAAACCATTGGTGTAGAATGTTGCTCCTATTTTGATTTTGGAATTCACTCTTCAGTTGTCAAAATGCCGTCCAAGGAAGAAGAACAGCGTATCAAAATTTTGCTCGCGCATCGCGAAAATCCGAGCTACTCGCACGCAAAGCTGGAAAAATCGCTAAAAGTTACCAAATCAACCGTTACAAACGTAATTAAAGTGTTTGGGGAACGTTTGTCGACAGCTAGGAAGTCTGGATCGGGAGGAAATCGAAAACCGGAAGCCGCTGAGACGACAAAGAGAGTTGCCGGTAGTTTCAAGCGAAACCCTAAACTATCTCTCCAAGATGCCGCAAATAAGCTGGGTGTATCGTCTACAATCGTGCATCGAGCCAAGAAACGAGCCGGACTATCGACTTACAAGAAGGTAGTGACTCCAAATCGCGACGATATACAAAATAAGACGGCCAAAGCGCGATCCCGGGGGCTGTACACGACGATGCTGACGAAGTTTGACTGCGTGGTAATGGACGACGAAACCTACGTCAAAGCCGACTACAAGCAGCTTCCGGGACAGGAGTTTTATACGGCAAAAGGAAGGGGAAAGGTAGCAGATATTTTCAAGCACATGAAACAGTCAAAGTTCGCGAAGAAATATCTGGTTTGGCAAGCCATATGTACCTGTGGCTTGAAAAGCAGTATTTTCATAGCTTCCGGGACTGTCAACCAAGAAATTTACGTGAAAGAGTGTTTGAAAAAACGTCTGCTGCCTTTCCTGAAGAAACACGGTTGTTCCGTACTGTTTTGGCCGGATTTGGCATCTTGCCATCACGGTAAAAAGGCCATGGAGTGGTACGCCGCCAACAACGTGCAGGTGGTTCCCAAGGACAAGAACCCTCCCAACACGCCAGAGCTCCGCCCAATTGAGAAATACAGGGCTATTGTCAAGCGGAACCTAAAGAAGACCAAAAAACTGATAAGGACAAGCAGCAGTTCAAGGCAAACTGGCTTTCTGCGGCGAAGAAGGTGGACAAGGTGGCTGTACAAAATCTGATGGCAGGGGTTAAGCGTAAGGCCCGGCAATTCGGATTTGGAAAAGCGGAAGCCTAACTGAATATTTTTCCTGAATTTTATACTAATTAAACTTGAAAAAGAAGTTTAAATTGATTTTTTTAATAAACGATTTCACCGATTTACACGCGTTTTCCCTTGACCAAATTTTGACCGTATCACCCTTTAAGGCCGCCGCTTCCAACAGCGGGTCGACGGCCACCTCGGATTGAGGAGCTTCAACGGCTTTGTGCCGCCTCACCCCCTGCATCCTCGATGTTTGCGGCAACGCCGCAAAATTTGAAAAAAAATGCAAGTTTATTTAAACAGTCACCACTCGGTAAGCTGAAATTATGGCAAATGGCTTTATGCCAAATGGCTTTTATGCCAAATGGCCTTTAGGCCAAATGGTCTTTATGCCAAATGGCTTTATGCCAAATGGCTTTATGCCAAAAGGCAATATGCCAAATGGCTTTATGCCAAATGTCATACTCCCCTTCCAAAGCAAAAAACGAAATTTATTTTTAATTTACAAAAGGTTTTATTAAGGCATTTTAAAGTTTTTATGTGCCGGGAGTATTTTTCCTAACTTTGGGTTAGTAAGAGGCAGCGGTGTTTAAACTCGCCTCGGAAAGAATCATTCGGCTGATTTTTTCCGAGTTTAACTTGTTGTGTGCAGATTGATTTTATCTTCGTTCCAATCATGACGTGATTGCACACAAAACGAAGAGAACAGTTCCGAGTTGATGTTTTCCCCTCCTCGCAGGAATAAAATCACACCAATGAAACAACAGAACGAAGCTTACCGTACACGAATGCTCACGAGCGATCGTTGCCCGACGGACCGAGTTAACATTCCTCGCACCCTTCTCTCACTCGTTTCCCGTTCCCTTGTATCTATCACTTTTAGCCACGCCCCCATGTGTTGTCCGATTGATGTGTTCGGCTGCCGAACGAAAACGATTTTTTCTTTAATTCGCAGAACTGTTCGTTTGCTTCGCTGATGTTTCTCCCGATTGCTGTTTACTCCTGCCGAGTTTACCCGAAGCTTACTTCCTGATGCTTTCCGAGTTGAGCTTTAGATAGCATCATTGCAGATTGAGTTTAACGAAATAAAATCGTTCTGCAAAGAAGGGCAAAGTGCGAGTATGTAGACTCGCGATTTTAACATCTCTGGTAAGAGGGGGGCCGTAATCGTTGCGGTTACTCAACTGTTAACTCAACTTATTATAGGAAAGGAAAGGGGATTAACTGGGGTCACTTCCAAGAACAGTTTCCGTTAGGGTCCGGTGGTGGCTTCCTGTAGCTGTGGTTTCGATAGCTACCTCACGGTTTTCGACTTCCTGGCCAGTCTTCTTTGTGGTGTTGTAGGACCCGTCGGATGAAAGTTTGTTCTAATAAAGTCTGCTTCATTTAATATTGGAACAAATTCTTTTGCTCATTGTGGCGCTCCACAGTGGTCCAAAAGGGTCTGAAATGGAACTTTTTTCCTGGTGCTTTTGTCTTTCATTTTAGCTATTAGATGTCTTCAGAACATTTACTAGTAAGATTGTTTCCCATAACTTGAAAATATCAAAAATTAGTCACAGCCTACTACGATAAAAATAAAAACATTAACTTTTTTGTTTGAAGAGATAGAGACCAAATTTGTTCTACAAAGTTGTTGATATCATCAAAATATGAAACTTTGCTGAAATAACAAGAGCTCTATCTCTACTCAGTGCAAAGTTATAAAGCTTTTAGTTTAAAACATACTTAAAATTTGTTTTTTGTACTTAACTATTGTAAATTTTGAAATTACATAAATATGATATTCACAACATTTATTGCGATACTCAATACGCACATTTTGCACTAGATCTTAAGTCTCTACGACCTTGTCTTCCGAAGTTATCGCAATTTCAAGTTTTATTTTGCCTAAATTTCACCAATTTCTAGGGTAAAATGGGGCAAGTAGATCCATAAACTAAATACCACATCTTGAAGTATAATTCAAGTACTATAAACTAAGCCAGAAACTACTTGTCTCCACGCGCCCGTTTTTGAGTACGGTCGGCATAAATTTGTTGAATTCTTAGATTTTAACGAGAAAATAGAGATTGATTGTTAATAATTCTGTCATATCTTCTCAAGGAATGAACTATCTGTTTTGATGTCTTCAAATGAAAGTTGCAACAACAAACGAGCTATCGAAAGGTATTTTTTAGAGAATTTTTGATGATACCATTTGTAAGCTTAAACAATTTTTAAAGTGTGTTTACGGTTTTAACTGGAAATGCTTTTTGTTATTTTTTTAAATATTAAATTTGGAAAGGTAATAAAATTTCAATGCGTTTTGATGTGCTATTTGATGATTTTAGTTGAAAACTGATAAAGTTATGTGAATTTTAAGCATGCTTTTATTTCAACGATGACAATAAAACTCTATTTTCTCGTTAAAATCTAAGAATTCAACAAATTTATGCCGACCGTTCTCAAAAACGGGCGCGTGGAGACAAGTAGTTTCTGGGTAAGTTTGCAGTACTTGAATTATACTTCAAGATGTGGTATTTAGTTTATGGATCTACTTGCCCCATTTTACCCTAGAAATTGGTGAAATTTAGGCAAAATCAAACTTGAAATTGCGATAACTTCGGAAGACAAGGTCGTAGAGACTTAAGATCTAGTGCAAAATGTGCGTATTGAGTATCGCAATAAATGTTGTGAATATCATATTTATGTAATTTCAAAATTTACAATAGTTAAGTACAAAAAACAAATTTTAAGTATGTTTTAAACTAAAAGCTTTATAACTCTGCACTGAATAGAGATAGAGCTCTTGTTATTTCAGCAAAGTTTCATATTTTGATGATATCTACAACTTTGTAGAACAAATTTGGTCTCTATCTCTTCAAACAAAAAAGTTAATGTTTTTATTTTTATCGTAGTAGGCTGTGACTAATTTTTGATACTTTCACGTTATGGGAAACAATCTTACTAGTAAATGTTCTGAAGACATCTAAAAGCTAAAATGAAAGACAAAAGCACCAGGAAAAAAGTTCCATTTCAGACCCTTTTGGACCACTGTGCGCTCCTAGTGGACGGATTTGGAAACTTTTTTCACCCACGTGTCGGGAAATTCATTACCTTTCACCATGTATTTATGTCATAACACCAAACGATAGCATTTTGTAAACAACCGCCATGGAAGCCGAACGGAGAGATCAAATTGTGCACAGTTTTCTTACGAGTACGAGTACGAGAATTTCTTCGAAACAGCAATGAATAATTTTTTTAATTTTTTTTTATGAAAGAGTAAAGAAAATGCTACATTTGTATGAAAAACAAATTATGAATTCGTTAATAAATGACTGAACTACACGCAATTGTTTGTGTTCCAATATTAAATGAAGCAGACTTTACATCCGTCGAACTTGGTCAGCACTTGGTCGTACAGCTTTCGAGCACGGATTCTGGCCACATTGTTCTGCTTCAGCGTTCGATTTGGCTGTTTGCTGGCTCGGAATGACCTTATTCCTTCCCGGAGACGAATTTGTCGCACCGTACTGTGAGCGGCCTGGAACTTATTGGCCAAATCGCGGTCTGAAAGATTGGGATTCCTCTTGACGGCCTTGATAACTTTCCCACGCAGTTTCCGGTCGACAGTTCCACTCCGACGCTTCGAATGCGGCTTCCGAGCCGTCGTCAATGTTTCCTTGTACTGCTTGATAACACGCCATACGGTATTTCTGGGCATTTTAAGCTGTTTAGCTAGCTTCGATGCCGACAACAATGGATTTTCAAGAAAACTGTGCACAATTTGATCTCTCCGTTCGGCTTCCATGGCGGTTATTTACAAAATGCTATCGTTTGGTGTTATGACATAAATACATGGTGAAAGGTAATGAATTTACCGACACGTGGGTGAAAAAAGTTTCCAAATCCGTCCACTAGGAGCGCCACAATAAGCAAAAGAATTTGTTCCAATATTAAATGAAGCAGACTTTAAATAGACGAAACGAGCATTAGATAGAGTTCAGACAGAGGGGAAGAGGACTAAACGACCAAGTCAGACAGTTTGAGATATTTGTAGATGAGATACTAAATAATATTCTAAATCTAAGTTTGCCAAGATGTCTCGAATTGGAACAACAGGTAGTTTACATCGGGCCCTAAGGGTATCCAGTAGCCAAGCCCTCGATCGATCAAACCGATCACACGTCCACACAACATGATCAATGTCGTGGTAGCCATCCCCACAAACACAAACATTGCTTGTAACTAGTTGTATACGAAACAAATGCGCGTCAAGCCGTCAGTGATTTGATATGAGCCGAGAAACCACGCGAATGAAATCGCGACTCATGTTAAAATGCTTAAACCATCGACGGAACCTTAGGGATAATCGTATGGAGCCAACGTCTCATTGTGCCATTGTCCCAGCTAGACTGCCAAGCGTTCATCGCTAAAGTGCGAGGTATTGAAAAATATTCATTGTAAGTTACAGTGAGGGGCAAAATGAAGTGTCCAAATTATTTTTTTATCATTTCTTTTATTTTTCTGGTTAAAATTCCCCAAAAACACATCGTAATCATTTTTAAAATATTGTTTATTATGTTCTTTTTAATTTTTGTTAATGTTGCGCTGGTAAAAAAAGAAAGTTTTTTCTGATAAAAAAAAAACAATTAATATTTCAAAAATAAATTGGCCAAAATAAAGTGTCCAACTCAAAAATAAATATAATTTCGATAAGTTTCCATCACGAGGCCCCTCGAATTTGTTTGTTTTGTGTATTTTGACGTTTCATAAACAACTGGCTTGGCTCTGGAGTATTGAAACAGGTGTCTACATTCGAATAAGTTGTAAAATATGGAGAACGCATAAATTTCTGATTCCATTCCGCTGTCCATCCGGAAACTGGTTGTTCGTGATATGAATAACGGTCAAACGCACCGGGAAGTGGCCAAGCACTACGAAATCAGCAAGACAGCGGTATCAAAAATCATGGAGAAGATGAAAACGTTCGGATCGGAGATGGATCGCCCAGGAAGAGGACTGAAGCCCAAGACAGATGCCAGAACGGATAAGAAAATCATTCTTGAAGTGAAGAAAAACGCAATAATAACGATCCGGCAGATTTTTTTTTCCTGTAGGGAAGAGCCCACTGCGACCAGTAGTTGATCTATTGTGGTGTTTACCCCGCGTTACTATATGCTGTCAGGTTCACCTGCATTATTGATTGGAGTGACAGTTGATTGCTGACTAAGCATTTTATCCCAATCGGGTATGATATCAAAGATGTATGATATAACCTTCTTAGGGCTGATATGCAACCATATATCTTGTGGGCTTATTAACTTTGCTCCAAGTACACGCTCTCTCCTATTTAGGAGGGCGCAGCAGTTGCATAGAAGATGTTCTGCAGTTTCTTTTTCGAACCCGCAGAACCGACAGTCATCGTTTAGAATTATGTTTATCCTTTTGAGATGCTGTTTTGTTGGACAATGTCCGATCAAGAGACCTATGTAAGTACTTAATTCGTGCTTACTTAAGTTGAACATGTTTTTTGAGAGTCGTGCGCTTGGTTCAATGAATCTTTTTGCCTGAGCTGCTCCCTCCGCTGTTTTCCAGTTGGAAACAATAGTGGTGCTTTCCCAGTTCTTGAGCTCCATATTCAAGGCACTTCTCGATACTCCGCAGAAAGGTTCAGGTCCAATCAACAGTCCCTGAGATCCTTCCCTAGCTAGTTGGTCTGCTTCTTCGTTCCCTAGGATACCGCAGTGGCCTGGTACCCAGAATAAAGATACTCTGTTCCTTATGGCCAGATTTCTTAGTGCAACTGTACACTCCCAAACTAGTTTGGAGTAACATGTGAACGTACTTAGTGCTCGGAGAGCAGCCTGGCTGTCAGAGAACATGCAGATACTTGTATACCTGTATCCCCTTTTCAAACAGGCTAAAGTGCATTCTAGAATTGCTTGAATTTCAGCTTGGAATACTGTTGGCCAGTTCCCCACAGGAATTGAGATCCTGAGTCTAGGTCCGAAAACCCCTGCCCAGTTCTTTTATCCATTTTTGACCCATCAGTGAAGAATAAAGTCTGCTTCATTTAATATTGGAACAAATTCTTTTGTTCATTGTGGCGCTCCTAGTGGACGGATTTGGAAACTTTTTTCACCCACGTGTCGGGAAAGTCATTACCTTTCACCATGTATTTATGTCATAACACCAAACGATAGCATTTTGTAAACAACAGCCATGGAAGCCGAACGGAGAGATCAAATTGTGCACAGTTTTCTTGAAAATCCATTGTTGTCGGCATCGAAGCTAGCTAAACAGCTTAAAATGCCCAGAAATACCGTATGGCGTGTTATCAAGCAGTACAAGGAAACATTGACGACGGCTCGGAAGCCGCATTCGAAGCGTCGGAGTGGAACTGTCGACCGGAAACTGCGTGGGAAAGTCATCAAGGCCGTCAAAAGGAATCCCAATCTTTCAGACCGCGATTTGGCCAATAAGTTCCAGGCCGCTCACAGTACGGTGCGACGAATTCGTCTCCGGGAAGGAATAAGGTCATTCCGAGCCAGCAAACAGCCAAATCGGACGCTGAAGCAGAACAATGTGGCCAGAATCCGTGCTCGAAAGCTGTACGACCAAGTGCTGACCAAGTTCGACGGATGTATTCTGATGGACGATGAGACCTACGTGAAGGCGGACTTTGGGCAAATCCCAGGTCAAAAATTTTATTTGGCGACGGCTCGGGGGGATGTACCTGCAAAATTTAAGTTCGTGTTTGCGGATAAATTCGCCCGCAAGTACATGATTTGGCAGGGGATATGCAGTTGTGGACAGAAAACCAAAGTCTTTCTCACTGACAAGACAATGACATCAGAAGTCTACAAAAAGAGTGCCTACAGAAACGGATTCTGCCGTTTATTCGTGCCCACGACCGTCCAGTAATGTTTTGGCCGGACCTCGCAAGCTGCTATTACAGCAAAACGGTTATGGAATGGTACGCAACGAACGGGGTCAGCGTAATACCGAAGGACCTCAACCCCCCAAACTGCCCCCAGTTCCGGCCGATAGAGAAATACTGGGCAATCACGAAGCGGAGGCTTAAGGCAAAGGGAAAACTTGTTAGGAACATGACTCAAATGAAGAACTGGTGGAATCAAATCGCCAAAACGGTGGACGAAAAGGGTGTGCGCCGCCTAATGTGTCGTATTACGAGAAAAGTACGAGAATTTCTTCGAAACAGCAATGAATAATTTTTTTAATTTTTTGTTATGAAAGAGTAAAGAAAATGCTACATTTGTATGAAAAACAAATTATGAATTCGTTAATAAATGACTGAACTACACGCAATTGTTTGTGTTCCAATATTAAATGAAGCAGACTTTAGGATCGATCTGGGAGGAACCGCAGGTCCACCTGACTTCCACACGTCCCTATCATTGATAGTTACATTGTATGGTATGTCTAGGTTGAAAATGGGCTCCATCCAGTCATCATTTTTCACAATAAGTGAGTTTAATTTAAATTTCTTTAGGATTTTGAGGTGTCCTGTAAGATCTTCATAGAGAGTTTTGTGTTTGGAGAGTCTCAAAGCACTACGTTCCGCCTCTAATTCAATGAATTGATGTAGAGGCAAAATATTTAGCAGTGCATTTAGAGTCTCATTCGGTGTGCTTCGCTTTGCGCCAGTTATAGCTAGAGTTGCTAGTCTTTGGAGCTTCGCTAGTTTTTTCTGGGCCGTAATTTGCATAGTTTTGGTCCACCATACTAAGGAAGCATAAGAGATTTTGGGTCTTATAATAGCTGCAAATATCCAGTAGATAATTTTAGGCTGTAGTCCCCATTTTTTCCCTACTCCTTTGAGGCAGACCCATAGAGCTGTTGTAGCCTTAGCGATTACATGCTCTATCTGTGGGTTCCATGATAGCTTTGAGTCTAGTACTATGCCTAAATATTTCACTTGTGATTCGAGGTTTAACACTTCCCCAACTAATGTTAGAGGTTTTAGTGTAATTTTTCGTCTCCTAGTGAAGGCTATCACAGTAGTTTTGGAAGGGTTTATGTTTAGTCCCTCTTCCCTGCACCAAAATAGTGCGTAGTTGAGTACAGTTTGCATTCTATTAGACAACACATTCTCATGTTTTCCCCGAACTATAATAACTACGTCGTCTGCAAAGCCAATAACTTCGAATCCCATGGATACAAGTTTGTTTAGGAGGTCGTCCACTATCAAGGACCACAACAACGGTGATAGAACCCCGCCTTGGGGACATCCCTTCGTTGGTGTGGCTTTGATTGTAAGTCCTCCCAAGCTTGCATAAATGGTTCTGTTTATTAGCATCGCTCTAGTCCAGTTAACAATTGCCGAGTGGCACCCTCATCTTTTCATAGCTGTTTCGATTGAAGTGTGAGCTGCGTTGTCGAATGCCCCTTCAATGTCTAAAAAAGAAGCGAGTGCTATTTCTTTTGCCTCTAGAGTCTTTTCTAGTTTTTGTGTAAGGGTATGTAAGGCCGTAACCGTGGACATACCTTTTTTGTAAGCGAACTGGAAGTTATTTAGCTTACTTAAGCTAAATAGCTCGTCAAGTATCTTCTCCATTATTTTCAAAATAATGGACGTTAGACTAATAGGTCTGAATGCCTTAGATTGTGTTTTATCTTTTTTCCCTGGTTTCGGGATAAAGATCACGCGCACCTTGTTCCACTGAGTTGGAATATGACAGAGAGTCATACTGGCGACGAACATCTCTACCAAGGCAGGTGTTACCATTTGTTTAGCTTGCTGTATTTGAATTGGTAAAATTCCATCTTCACCAGCTGCTTTGAATGGTTCAATAACGTCTCTAGTATTCTTAGACGTGGATTTCGGATGACAGTATGAACACATCAAAAGTTACTTCATGAATGCCAATGATATTATATTCTGGCTTACCATCTAGCTTACAACTAAACTTCCTACTCGACCCAAACTCAAGCCATCAACGATGTTTTGAAAATAATTTAATGTCAACCATGTGTTGCATTGGGCAATGCTGCGTAAGCGTTGCTACCCATGCGGAAGAGAAAGAACAGCCCATACTCAAAGCGCGCATGCTGTTTGGTAAAACATGTAAATACGAAAAGGGTGTCAAAACGGTATTGAGTTTATATTTTATGACCCAGTAAAGAATGCTTATGCAGTAGTTTTGAGTCTGCATGTTTTTAAGTGAATGGTTGCACTTCTAGGAAGTATGAATAATGAGTAGGGATGTTACACCATCCCCCTTTGGGAAGAAATGCCATTAGCATTTCTGTATAGAAAATTATCGTGGACTTGAGCTTGAATTCGCAAATTTTTTTTCTTTGTTTTTCTTTGTATAGTTTTACTAAAATTTGTTCTTAGTTTGCTTTAATCAATCTATTTTTGTGTACTATGAAACTATTGTTCTTTTCATCAATTAGTGTAACGTTTGGATGGTTTATGTTTTTCACTGTATATGGTCCTTTATATACAGGATCCAATTTATGCCTATTTTCATTTGTTATTAGTACTTTGTCTTCTAATTTGATTTCTATTGGATTTGCATTAGTTTCCTGTTTTTTGTTTTGTTTTATTTTCTGACTTTCCAAAAGCTGCTTTGTTTTCACACTTGCCGATTGTAACTTTTCTCTAAGCTCAAAATAGTATTGATCAATATTGTAATTTGGATCTATTATTTTGGGATTCATTATTTTTTGTGGAATTACTGCTTGATGTCCAAAAATTAATTCAAATGGAGTATGATGAAAATCAGGACGTGGGGTAGTATTGTAACAAAACGAATAGTAAGGTAACCAGTCATCCCAATCAGTTTGAGACTCGTTGACAAATTGCCTTACGTACTCGTTCAAACAACGATGATTCCGTTCAAGACTTCCAATGGTCTGCGGATGATATGGAGTTGAAAATTTTTGATTCATATCCAAGGACTAAAAAAATCGCTCACTCCTCGAAACGCACACGAAAATGCTTCGCCGCCGACTCGCTATTCGTGTGTGTTCAATACAATCACGAACAGCAACACAAACGATTCTACGACGGCGGTTTCTATGTTGCTCGTATTACAAAATATTCATGAGCGAGTCTGAGCAACGGGATCACGAGAGACTCGTATTTGCTTCATGAAAATTTTTTTTACCGAGCTTGCAGTCTGTTTAGGGAAGCAAGTACGTCAGTTCAGAAGAAAAAAAAAGCAGGAAAAAAAAAAGAAAAAGGATTCTGTCGGCTCGTCCATCTCAGAGACAAACCGTCTGGCCTCCCGTTGGCCTACACTTGTTCACATAGTTGCTGTTGATGTTATTGATGTTCCTTTAAGCTCCTAGCTTCAAAAACTGACGCACTTTCTTCCATAGGAAGCAATAATAACAGCACTAGCAAGAAGCAAAAGAATTTTTTCGGCCTCGGCATATTTGCCTGAAAAGAATAATAACATCACTAACATGGATTGGATGTGCCGGCCGTACGTACTCTGTTCTTCTTATTTTCAATTCTTTTTGTCCAACGCTATTGAAAGCCAACACGGCTTGGCGTCAGCATTGTTGCTGTTAGTGTTTGTTCAAGCTCAACCTTCGCAAAGGGACGAACATTTTTCCACGGGAAAAATAATACCATTATCAACACGGCTCATGAGCGGGTTGGTAAAAATTTTCATGAACCGGCTCGCTGCTACGCAATCTTCGGGTTGATGCTAGATTTTGTGTGCGAAAAGGGAAGCAAAGCAATAAGGAATCAGGAGCCTTGTTTGTGTTTTCGTTTCGGTCGGAATTGATTCGTGAGAACAGGAGATTCTCGCTCACACCTCATTCGCGTTCCAGAGCATTTTTATGAGCAAAAATCGGAGCGATGCGGGTTCCGTCGCTCGTATGAATGAGTTTTTCAATCCTTGTTCATATCTAATAATTCGGCTATTTTATCAAAAATTTCATTCTTGTATTCGATACCTTGATCAATTCTAATAATCGTAGGTGTTCCGTAAATAAGAATAATGTTTTCAATAAATGCTCTTGCTACTGTATCTGCTTGTTTATTTGAAATCGGTTTAATTATAACATACTTGGATAGATCGCACTGTACAGCCAATGCGTACCTATTTCCAGTATTTGATTTAGTGAATGGACCTATCGTGTCCATTGCTACTGAGTCGAATGGTTTCTGTGGTGTAGGTGTCAATACAAATTTTTCATTGATTTTCTCTGTATGCTTATTTTTACGACAACTCATACACTTACTTACATAGTCAAATATAGTTTTTTTTCATATTGTTCCATTCGAATTGACAACGTAATTTTTGATATAATCTATTAGCGCCAACATGTCCTCCTGTAGGAGTGTCATGATATTGCTTCAAAATTATTTCAATTTCATGCGACTCATCAATATATTTAATTGGTTGAGATCAGTGTTCCGAATATCAATCAAAACAAACACTCAGGATGCGTTTCCTGTTGGAAACATTCTGATTGTATAATGGGATAGCGCCTCTCGCAACTGCTTCGCCTGGCTGGTATGCAATCTCGTTCAGCGCTCCTATCAGCTATGCAAACCGAGTCGCATCATTCAGAATTATCGGTTTAGCAAACATCGCATATCGGAGATGATTGAGATACAAACTGATCCATTCTGAATGTAGCTCACTCAGTATCTGCCTGAATTATATGAAATTCAAAATTATTTTTTGCAGGACGAGAAAAATCAAACAGTTGTGCGGGGCACCATAAATTCTCAGTAGTTTTAACGTGACGGACGACAGTTTAATAAAAGTACTTGTAAAAATTTAAAAACACGGCGAAAGTGAACATCTTTCCCTCACAAACATAACTACAATTTGATTTTAATCCTACTGATGTTAAAAAACGTTATAACAACAAATAAATTTATTAATTTGCTGTATATCAAATCAAACAAAATACGCTAATGATCGGCTTCATGTATCACTCACTCACTGCCTGATCCATTCACTCCTGATCGAAGACCAACAAGATTCGCCATATGCATTGCGCATTGGTGAGATTCCAATTTGATGATGGTGCTGCACTGTTTTGACAGCAAGCATCGTGCGAGGTGATCTGTATTTTAGCGATGAATTGAACGATCGATGATCGGGTAGGTCCAGTAGCAATCAATAACGAAACCCGACCGCTGTACGTTCAGGTGCGAAGGGCAATCAGAAACATTCATTGAAAATGAGTGATATTCGGAACACTGGTTGAGATATCAGAATTTTTGTGTGTTTTAATTCATTATTGCAAACTTGTTTGAAAGTTGCTACATTTGTAATTCTGAAGATTTCACTCGTTAGCGCTAGAGCTAACACGTTTATCCTCAAATGCTTGGCCATAGCATCAATAGCTTTAACAATTGTACCTAGGTTTTGATTTATATTGGATAGCTTAGTGTGGACGATTGACGCTTGAGTCAATTCCCTTTTATAGCCTTTATCCATAATTTGAATTTGTATGCCATCACGTGTGGTTGCGCGCTCGATAATTAATTTTGGTAAATTGAGTGTTTCTCGGTTGTTAAGTGCTTCACGAATGTTGAGTTGATCAGTCTCTACATCTTCGGAATTCACTTCTTGTTGTTGTTGTTGTTGAGCATTAGTCTTGATTTTTCGTGCAGCTGTTCTGGTTTGTACCATTAGAACAGACATGTCTTTTAGTGTATCTGAATCTATATTGATCCTGGATAAAGCATCGGCTCCGTAATTTGTTTTGCCTGGTACATACTGTACGTCAAAATCAAATTCTTCGAGATCTAACCTCATCCTGGTCAACTTAGACGAAGGATTTTCCATCGAGAACAAATATACGAGTGGCCTATGGTCAGTTTTAACTGTAAACTTACGCCCGTATAAATATGGTCGAAAATACGTGATCGCCCAATGGATTGCTGTGAGCTCTTGCTCAATAGTTGATTTATTGGATTCGCCTCTTGTGAATGCTTTGCTAGCATACGCAATTGGTAGATCCATATTGTCATACTTTTGAGTTAGTACGGCTCCACAAGCCACCTTGGATGCGTCAGTTGTCAATGTAAAATGTTCTCTAAAGTTTGGAAATTGTAATATACTTGGTGACTGTTTTGTATGGGATGGAAGCGAAACGGGATTAAAAACGCGGCGGACTACTTTTTCGATACAAAACTTTTATTGCTGATAGCTTACTTAAACACGTCTGTACTCCTTGGAGTGTAAAAGCTAACTGACGAAAATTAACGGTTTTAGCGCAAAGTTCTGGCGCGAAGCTTTAGCACAAAACACACTAAAAACAAAATGACAAATCCGATGCACGCTGATTTCAGTTTCACCAGAACACACTCCCCCCCTTGAGGCAGTGTCCTCAATCGGAAGGAATCGGGACCAGTCGGTGGATCGGACGATCATATTCGGTTGAACCTCTGCGAAGGGTGACGTTTCGGACCGAGCCAGTGGGGTCCGGATGTACTGTGATGATCCTAGCCAGTTCCCATTGGCCGGGTGGGATGTTTTCGTTTTTGACCAACACCAGTTGACCAACTCGGAGATTGTCGGCCGGGGACTGCCATTTGGTTCGTGGTTGTAGCGAAGTGATGTATTCGTCTTTCCATCGGGACCAAACGTCTGCCACCTGTTTCTGCAGCACCTGGAATTTGTCCAACCGGTTGATTGGAGCATTCGGGACACCTGGTTCGGGTAATAGGTTGAGTGGTTGACCAATAATGAAATGCCCTGGAGTGAGAGCATCACAACTGTCCGGAGAACTGGATAGAGCACACAAAGGTCTTGAGTTGAGACAAGCCTCTGTTTGCGTCAATATGGTGTACAATTCCTCATACGTCTTCTTTTCATTTTTCAGGACCTTGTACAGATGCGTTTTGGCACTCTTAACAGCCGCTTCCCATAGCCCACCCATGTGGGGCGCCGATGGTGTGATGAACGTCCATTTGATGCCAACATTGGAGGAGAATCGTTCGGCACGCTGCTTGAATTCGTTCGATTGGAAGAAGCCTTGGAGTTGATTGTCTGCCCCGACAAAATTAGTCCCATTGTCGGACCAAATTTCCGTGCAGAGACCACGACGAGCGATGAACCTCTTGAGAGCCAGAAGGAAACCATTGGATGACAAATCGCTGGCTAGTTCGAGATGAATGGCCTTCGTTGAAAGACACACTATAACAACGATGTATCCCTTCGACACGTACGGCTTTCTTGGGTTGCAGCTCTTGACGAATATTGGACCGGCGTAGTCAATACCAACATGGATGAAGGCCCGGACTGGCATCATTCGGACCGCTGGAAGGCTACCCATAAGCTGTACAGCGGTTTTTGCTTTCATGCGGCAGCAACGAGGGCACTTCGATGTTTGCTGTCGGACGATGGTTTGACACCCGATGACCCAGTAGCGTTGATTGAGCGTTGCGATCAAAAGCGTTGGACCAGCGTGTAAATTGTCCAAATGTACTTGTTGGATAAGCAATAAAGTATACCTGTGGTCTCGTGGCAAAATAACGGGATGTTTCATTTCATACGGAATATTTGCGTTTTGAAGTCTCCCACCAACACGTAGAATGCCTTTCCCATCGATGAACGGATGTAACGACTTGAGCTTGCTGCGTCGACCGACCTCAGCACCATTTTGAAGAGCCTTCAATTCGGGACCGAATACGTCTTGTTGGGCCACCTTGGCTAGCTGCAAATTGGCCGCTGACAATTCATCGGGCGTTAGAGCACCAACGATTCGAATTGTTTTCTTGGCCTTACAATTCGCCTTGACATTGTTCACATAACGGTTGATTGATGCGAGTATGCGGGATGCATATCGTAGCGAAGAATAACGTTCCAAAATATATTGAGCCACCATTGGCTCGGACTGCACTGTGGTTACATAAGCAACAGCTGGTCGCTGCTCGAGGACGTCTTCGGGTACGTTGTAGACTGTATCTTTTGTGTTAATATGCTCCAAAAAGGAGGCTTCGTCATAAAGCCAAGAGGGTCCTGTCCACCACAGGTCGTGCGTGACGAGTTCGATTGGAGGGATTCCGCGAGATGCACAATCAGCTGGATTGTCCTTGGAGGAAACATGATGCCACATGCTTCTGGGGAGGGTATCCAAAATTGTCGATGTTCGGTTTGCCACAAAATTCTTCCACCGTTTGGGATGCGAAGACAACCATTCCAAAACGGCAGTGGAATCGGTCCAAACAAATGTTTCGATTTTGAGATGGCTGAGTGAATTTGAAATTTTGTTAATCAATTTGCTCAGCAGTACAGCAGCGTTCAATTCCAAACGTGGTAGGGTGATTTGTTTGATAGGTGCCACTTTCGTTTTAGCAGCGATGAGGTTCACTTGTACGTCGCCAGATTCGTTTACCCATCGACCATACACTACTGCAGCATATGCTGATTCGGATGCGTCGCAGAAACCAATAAGTTGCACCTGTTCGTCGTTAGTGATGAATCGGGGAATTTTGATTTCTTCCAGCTGAAGAAGATTGTGCTTGACGGTGATCCATTCTTGTTCTATAGCCGCAGGTAAGGGATCGTCCCACGACAAATCGTGTAGCCAAAGTGGTTGGAATAGTATTTTTACTTTTACGATTGTGGATGAGAGCCAACCAAAGGGATCAAATATTTTAGATGCATCGGAAAGTAATTGCCGTTTTGTATTCACACTCGTTGGATCCAGAGACACTTTGAAATCAAAGCAATCGGTGCTTGGCGACCATCGGATGCCGAGTGCTTTGATTGAGTTGCTGCTGCTGATGAATTCAATCGGAATGGGACCATCTCTTGTATCGGTTAAGCTGTCCAGAAGTTGAGGATTGTTTGAGCTCCACTTTCTTAGTTTGAATCCGGCTTTCTCAAGTATCGACCTGATTTGAGAAACCAGATTTTTTGCTTCTTCGATGGAACGTGCACCGCTGATGATGTCGTCAACGTAGGACCCTTTCAAGATGACCTGGCTGGCTTGATGATATTCTTCGGCACAGTCTCGGGCTGCCTGCTTGAGTGCTTCGGTGGCGAGATACGCAGCGCTGGAGGTACCATACGTCACGGTTTTCAGTCGATAGTGTTGGATTGGTTGTTCTGGGTCTTCTCGCCAAACGATTCGTTGATAGTCAGTGTCTTGATCGTCGACCAAAACTTGCCTGTACATTTTTTCCACATCGCTCATGAACACAATTGGATAGGTTCGAAAGCGACACAGAACGTCGAATAGGTCTTCGGTGTTGTTTGGTCCCACTAGCAGTCGGTCGTTTAGTGAGACGCCAGTGCTGGTCTTGGATGAGCCATCGAAAACGACTCGCAGTTTGGTTGTTGCGCTGTCATGTTTCTCCACGGCGTGATGGGGTAAATAAAAGCACTTACTTGGTTGCGTTGTTACCTCGGATGACGGAACCAGTTCCATGTGGCTCAGTTGCTGATACTCCGCCATGAAGTCCACGTAATGTTGCTTGAAGGATGGATTTCTGATGAATCGCCGTTCCATGGAATGCAACCGTTTGACGGCCGCGTTTAGCGATTCTCCCAGGGCGGGTTTGGTTTCGTCAAAAGGAAGCCGAACAACGAATCGGCCCGTTTCGTTACGCTTGTGTGTTGTTTCGAACAATTCCACCACACGTTGTTCGTCTGCGGTGAGAAGTTTTGCCGCTGGAATCTCTTCGGTCTCCCAGAAGCTGCGCAGAGCTCGATCGATATTCACATCGAGCTGCACAGTGTAGGACACCTGCTGCGTTTGGATGCTGCTTTCACCAGAAATTCTTCCAGCGACCAACCAGCCGAGCACGGACCTCTGTGCGACCGGTAAACCATCTTCGTCGGTGACTTGGCCTGCTTGTAGAATGGGCAGAAACACTTCCACCCCCAGGATGACGTCGATTGGTCCCAACTTATTGAAGCCAGGATCCGCCAGCGGCAAATCGCGCAAGAAGTGCGATTGTTTGGTGTCAAAGCGCTGGCACGGTGTTGGTGATGCCAGAACTTCGAGGATGTAGGCTTGGGTTGTCAGTACGATGTCGTCGTTGAATCGAGATGCGATTTCCAATCGCACTGCACGTTTTGTGGTACCGGCTTTGGCACCAGCTACACCGGTGACGGGAAGTCTTGCGTTGTTTCTGCTGAGTCCGAGGCTCGACACACACGCCTCACTGATGAGTGTTGTGCCGGAACCGGAATCGATCATCGCTCTCACTAGCTGGAAAGAGCCATTTCGATTTCGAAGTCGGATGAGTGCTGTTGGTAGGACTGAAATCTTGGTGGTCGTTTCGGATGGGTTGATTTCGGCTTTGAAACTTGACACCTCTGTCGACGGCTGCGTTTCGGATTCGGGCTGCTGGATCGAAAAGTTGCTTGATGATGACACGAAGGTGGACCGGACCATAGATTCCTGACTGTCACCAAGTTGACAGAGGAGCGTATGGTGCCGCTGCTTGCATCTTTCATTTCGACAGCTGGTTTTCGATGTGCAGTTTCGAACGGAGTGGGCCGGGAGGAGGCAGTTGAAGCACAGATTTGATTTCTGTACTAACTCTCTCCGGGTGGCTGTGGTTGATTGTAGGAACTGCTTGCAGTGGTAAAGTTGGTGTTGTTCGGAGCACAGTGAGCACTGATGAGGTGTTGTGTGGTAACTAGAAACCTTTTTCTCGGTGGACCTGGTTTGGATGCGAACTTCTTTCTTCACTTCTCCCCATGATGACTTGCTGTTGGTGAAGGAAGAGCAAGTTTCCAGAGCGTCACATCGGTTCTCGAGGAATGCCAGGAACTGTTGGAATGTGGGATTCTCCAGCTCGACGATTTTTTGTGCCCACTGTGCTCGGGTTCCTTTGTCGATTTTCTCCAGCAGAAGATGGATCAACCAGGCGTCTCGGGTTCGGTAGGCTTCACCCATAGCGTCTAGCTGCCTGATCACCTCGTCGGATGTTGTCACCAATTTCTGCAGGCTCACTTGATTGGAGGAGGAAGTAACTGCTGGCTGATCTAGGAATTCTTTCACCAAAGCGAATACCGTATACTTGGGTTTGTCGTAGCGTTCCAGCAGTCGTTCCCACACTTGGAGGTAGTTGGCATCGGTGATGGTGAAAGAATTCACCAGGGATTTTGCTTCGCCGTCCAAGTAGGAAAGCAAATACTGGAGCTTCTGGGAATTTGGCAACGTTGGCTTGTTGTGGATGGTACTTGTGTAAAGGTCCTTGAAAGACTGCCACTCCTTCCGGTTGCCTTTGAAGATCGGGATGTTGATTGGAGGCAATCTTACGTTGAGCTGCTGGTCTGCCGGGTGTGCACCTTGGAATCCGATCTGTCGCATTTCGTTGAGCTGGACAGTTAACTCGTTGGTGCGAGTTGAAACTGTAGCTTGGCTGGACAGAAGCACCTGCTGCGCCTGGATCAAGGTTTCGATCGCGTTCTTGATTCCCCGACTGGAACCGCCCTCGGTGTCCTCGCTAATGTCGGAAGAATCTTCCAACCCGGAGTAAATCGCCTTGGCTGCATAGTACCGATCCTCGAACTCGGTGCGGTAGTTGAAAACTGAAGCGACCGCCTCGAGTGATTCGGTTTGCTCCTCAATTTCGTCCTGGATGTCAAAAAAGGTGGTGCCCAGAGTGTGCAAACGGCTGAGACGTTCCCTAACCTCACACACTGGGGGATTGCGCGTTTCCACTTTCCTTGCTGTCTCGAGCTCCCATTTAATTTTTTCGAAGAGATTATTGCGCTTCTTGATGGTTTCTTCCATTTTCCACTGGCAATAATTATCCGGATAACGAAGGACCAATGTTTTGTATGGGATGGAAGCGAAACGGGATTAAAAACGCGGCGGACTATTTTTTCGACACAAAACTTTTATTGCTGATAGCTTACTTAAACACGTCTGTACTCCTTGGAGTGTAAAAGCTAACTGACGAAAATTAACGGTTTTAGCGCAAAGTTCTGGCGCGAAGCTTTAGCGCAAAACACACTAAAAACAAAATGACAAATCCGATGCACGCTGATTTCAGTTTCACCAGAACAGTGACAACAGATGCTTCTTCAGCGTATCAAACGCTTTCTAGCACTCTGCGCTCCATTCAAATTGTATATTTTTTCTTAATAGTTTGTTTAACGGATGGGCAATTTCTGCAAAATTTTTGATGAATCGTCTGTAGTAATTACAGAATTCCACGAATCGTCTTACGTCATCAGTATTGTTTGGCTTTGGATATTTTTCAATAGCTGAGTATTTTGTTTTGTCCGGCTCAATGCCTTTTTCTGAGATATGGTGTCCTAGGTAAGTGCGGGATTAAGTTTAAGGTTGTGCTGTCGAAGTTTCAAGAACACAGATTCAAGGTTTTTCTGGTGATGATTGACGGAGCACCCCATGACTATAATGTCATCTATGTACAAGAGTGCGCATTCGGGTGGCAATCCACTAAGTGCTATCGTCATCATCCGTTGAAAGCTGTTGGGTGAAATATTCAACCCAAACGGCAATCGGTTAAACTCATAATGTCCATCAGGACTGGAGAAGGCTGTAAATTTCTTTGATTTTTCGTCTAATTCGATCTGGTGGAACCCGGATGTTAAATCAAGGGTTGTAAAATATTTAGCTCGTCCAATGTGGTCTAAAATTTCATTTATGCGCGGCAATGGAAATTTATCCGCGACTATTTTTTTGTTCAGTTGGCGAAAGTCAACAACTAATAGCCACTTTTTTTTATTTGTAGTCGATTTTTTTGGAACGAGCAAAATGGGTGAATTAAAAGGTGACATAGAAGGTTGTATAATTTTGTCTTGGAGCATTTTATCTATTTGATTATTTATTTCCTCTCTATGTATTTCGGGTAACCTGTAATTTTTTATATAAACTGGAGTATTGCTCTCCAAATTGATTGTTCGTTTATAGAAATTGTTCACGCTTAACTGATCATCACTTAGTGCAAAAATATCATTGTATTTCTTGCATAAATTAATCAGTTTGGTTTCAATTTCTTGACCTTAGTTTTGAGTTTTGATTTCGCTTAAAAGATTTTCCAATCTTTTGTCGTCCATCTCCTGCAGTTTATCTGTAGGAATTCTGACGAAATTGTTGGCTGGCACTATTTCAGGATCGAAATAAACTGGTATAGTTTCCGCCTGATTATTTACATTTACGAACTTAATATATTGAATTTCTGGATTTATAAGTGTGTTAGCACAAAAAACTCCAGGCTTTATTTGTTTTGATAAAATTACGCTATTCTCTTTAATATTTACAAAATTTACCTGCTTAATGATTTGACATCTAAAAGGTATAACTAGATTACCATTAAACTTATCTTCTATAGGTAATTCAAATATTTGGTTATTAAATTCAAATGTTAGTAGCCATGATTTTAAGCATATTTTGCATCCGTTTTTGGCTAAAAAATCTCTACCGAGTATTCCGTCGGTTTGGACTGGGAAATTTTTAGTTACTACTTGAAAATTGTGTGGTATTAATGTATCGTTTAGTATTATATTAGTAGATGTGCGACCAATGGTTTCGACTTTTCCATCAGTCACGCCATTAATTGTACATTTTTGATTGATGAAAATTTTTTGAAAATCATTCAACAGATTTTTTTTGATTATTGATACGTCCGCTCCTGTATCAACGATAAGGTTGACAGGTTTTTCGCACATATCTAGTGTTAACTTTACAAAATTCGTATATGTTAAATCAAGATTGTACACTTTTACTCCTTGTTGGGGTATGTTACCTCCCCGCTGTTTTGTTGCGCCTTGGAACGGGGATTTTCCGAAGGCCCCCTTCCGTTTTCCGCAACATAAACGTTTCGCTGATTGTTGTTTCGACCTCGAGATTGATTACTTTCGAATCTCTGTCGATTGTTTCCGTGATCACTTCGGTCTCGATTGTCACGGTTATCACCATAATCGCGACGATCCCGATTATCACCATAATCGCGTCGATCCCGATAATACCGGTTGTTGTTAGAGTATTGGCCTCTGTAATTTGAATTAGTTTGATTTCTGTATTTTTGGTGATTCTTTCTTACAAAATTTACTGTCACCTCATTTGAATTCTGAGGTGACTCCTCCAAGACCTTATTTACGGCCTCGGTAATATTAACATATTGGCCCGCTTTTAGGATGATGGACGTTTTCTCGTCCCTCAATCCCGCAGCCATATGTTTTATCCCTTCCTTTGTAGCCATTGTTTTGGCCACTTCAGCTGGTATTTGCTTCGCAATATACGCAGCTTCGAGTAACATAGTCAGCTCTTCTACTTCTTTTGTGTAACCCGTAATGTTTGATTTTTGCTTACAGTTTGCGAGCCTGGCAATAATTGCCTCTGGGGGTGTGGGAGTCGACACCTCTTTTAATTTTGCGATCACCGCGTCAATCGATGCGGGTGCTGCTGGAAAAACGTACCTTGCCTTGCCTTCCAGCTTTGTCATCACAATGTTGATAACGGTGGTAAATGTGTTGCTTCGGTAGCCACCTTTTTGACCACATTAAGAGCGTCTATGAAATTATTGAGTTTGTTCGGCGTGCCATCGTAAGTTGGCAAAAGCGCCGTCACCGTCTTAATGATCTCAATTAACGTAGCCATTTTTGCTGCTTTTGATAATCGTATACTAATTATCGCTAATTTTGTTAAATTTTTTAAAGTAAACTCCGGTCGATCACCTAAATTCTCCAATTTTGAATTGATAATGGTTATGATTTCACCAGACAGTATTTTTTCCTCATGTAGAATGTTATCAAAAACTTTGGAATTAATTGAATCTTCTAAAATCGTCAATTCATAGGTAATATCTTTTCGAATAGTATTTACTTGTTCTAATTTGTTTTTCAAGGTTATTTTTCTATAACGCCTGTTCGGTGCTTTTTTTCAGATTGCTAAGTAAATTTTCTAAAATACTTATCTTATAAGAAATGATGTCCATTAGTAGACAATTCTAATTTTTACTAAAGGTTTGATACAGACCTTTATTTGCTTAATTACCACTTTACGCAAATATATTTTTTTTTACTTACATTTCACCAACGTTGATCTTCCTGCGCTTCCCGTCGTCGCTTTTTTTTTTGCTCTCGTTCATTTTTTCATTTGTTGTTGTCGCTTGGTTGAAATCGGCCATGGCTGCACGCCAGGGTCGGCATGCTGACGTCGTAGTTTGTTGCGGCCAACGAACGTAAAAATCAGGATATGTGCATCATCTAAACTCCAAACATCTGCATCGGCTATTTCCCCGGACATAAAAATCAGGATAACACTTCTTGTTCATGCAACTGCTGGTGATTGGTGTTAATCGTCGGTTCACTGCTGGAACTATCTGATGTTAATTGTCGTGTCGGTTTAACGTTTCTGAATTGATTCTGTTTTTTTTTTCGCTCGGAAAATAAAAACACTGTGGCATGGTGAGACGTACCACTGCCGACTTGATTGAATTCGCACTTTTGTTCACTTAAGTTCATTTCCGTAAAATATTTCACTTCGCATGAAACTGTCAGAAATTGATGTTTGTAAATTTTAAGTAGCATTTAGTTTGATTAAGTTAGAAAATGATGTTTTATCACTGACAGTAAACCGTTAGTTGAGGCTGTTTGCCGGGAATCATCAATGTCAGTCAACGCACTTCGTTAAATTTGTACAAAATTTTCGGGAATAATTTCACAAAATGTATTCTCTCAAGATCCAAAATATGGTTTTGACAGCTCCTTACATGAAAAATACTAAAAAGAACCGTTTCCGTGTTGTTTCCTTAAGAAAACAGTATCGGTAACGGAAAAAGTCGAGTGGGCGGTAATAGGGCCAGTTGAACTCCCCCAAGTTTAGTTAATTATTTTAAAAAGCGTACATTTGCCGCATTCCACTAATTTTTTTTATTGATAGTAGAGCAGTTTTGAGATGTATTGGAAAAGAAAGCGAAAAAAAAATCTGCCATCGTTTTTTATTACACATGTTTGAAGTTGAAAAAAGATGGTAACTTGATGGTAATTTAATTTATTTAAAAAAAGCATCATCGTGCACTTGCACAACCAGTGCATGCAATGCATTAAATTTGCGTTTTTTCTGCCTTCATTTGACACAACGACGACTCACGTGGGTATCTTAATACTTTGGCTATATACATATGCAGAGGCAATGAGACTTGTAAAAACAAGTTGATGTGTATGTATGTACAGCTCACAAACAAAACACTTTTAATAGTGCTTTCATATGTACATACATAGATTGTACCCATACAGTGAAACATTATAGTCTGCTTACATCCTACGTCTTCAAGAAGTAAATCGGCGTCTCTTGGTGATACGTTCAATTTACTGATTGCATGATGAGATCATCCAAAATAAATGCATTTGGTTTGGTGATTGGCGAAGCATGGTATAAATTGTGTGGAATGCGAAATAAAAAAAACAAAAATAAAGCGATTACGTTAGATAATTGTGTTTACGATAATGAACATAACTAGGGAACTCAAAAAGATCTAACTTTTTTCTTTAAGATGAGTTCAGTTACTTCAAATACAGATGTTTATTTATACCTATATATATTATATTCCTAATAACCTCAGATCGTTTGCCTGGTTTTTGCTATTTTAGACCAACTTACGTGGGACAAATTTCACGGACACGATACACTCACGCGCCGTTTCGCCCCACACAGTTTGCCAGCTAATAACTTGCCATCCGAAAATGAACTGAGTCAACTCAGAGCGTGTGTTCGATCTTGTTTGGTTGCCTCAACTCGATCTGGCCAAGCACGTCACAAGACAAGGGCGAAACTGCGATCGCCTCCTTCTCCCTCCCCGAACGTCATATTTGTCGACCTCACCTCAAAATTTATCCCGCTCATTTCGTTTACTGAGAATTGTATCCCGCGATCAATGCCGATAAACTGTGCTCGAGGCAATTTCGTGTCGAATTCGAACAGTCGGAGCATACATTTAATCAAGCAAAAAAGTTTGATCGCTGTGTAACGAAATTTGTATTTTTAGATTGGCTAGGAGCTCTTTTTTGCCCTCTGGCGTTGATTTAGCGGGTGCTGAGCTTCAGTACTTGGGAATACATCAACCCCCTGGCAACTTGACGTTTCCAATACAAATCAAGTGTGCCAGTTTTTTTTTGGTTCTCTGGTTCTGTCAAATCGAAAATCAAGCGACTTAACATGTCGGAAGGGCACATATGGAAATATTTTTTTCTTTTAATTGATTCAACAAACGAAAAAAAAACGATTCAAATTTAAAATAAGCTCAGTTATACGTAAAGTGAATCTGTTTTCAAAAGTTCAGTCGAAGCAAACGGCACATAGACGTAAATCTGTGTGTCCTTTATTAGGTTTAAAACTTGTGGACTGATGAAAATAATTCACTTACTAAAGTTTTTTGGGACAAGAAACCCTTAGGAGCCGTTCACATACCACGTGGACAGGTTAGGGGGGGGAGGGAGGGAGGGTATGGAAATGTCCACGCTTGTCCACGGAGAGGGGGGTAGGGGTTTGGGTCATGTCCACGTGGACATACTTACTTTCAAAATATTTTCTAAAGGTGAATGAATATTAAGATGTTTAAATCAAAATCTTAAATGGCATATCTTTCCAGTTTAAGTTTAAACAATAAGTAGCTACTTGAAAGCAAGTGATAAATGTGATAATGAAGAAATTAAAAAATTTTAATTTGTTTCATATCAGGAAATTCTTATTCGGTTTTACAAATTCAGCCATTTCTATAACAAAAAGGCAAAAAGAGATGTTTTCTAACTATCAAATTATAGGTATTTAAAATTAAAAATTTTCATATTTGTCCACGTGGACATCCGGGGAGGGGGGTAGGGTTTGCCAAATGCCCACGCTTGTCCACGGAGGGGGAGGAGGGGGTCAAAAATCCAGGGTTGCTAGCGAACCGGGAAAACCGGGAAAATCTTTGGAATTTCATCGCGTCACCGGGAAACCGGGAAAAAACCGGGAATTTCAGCACCTCACCGGGAAAATGGTCATACTTGAATTTTTTTCACTGAATTTCAAAAATATTTTTAAAATAATTTCTAAATTTAAGAGTAGTTTTTGACAGTCTCGATATAGATTTATCTCATAAATGCTTATTTTCGTTCATTAGTAAACAAACGAAGTTTTAATCGTATTTTTAACTAATTACGTAGCAATATGTGATTCTCAGCGTGTGCTATACTTACAAGCAAAACTCAAATGTTATTAATTTAATAATGAAACTATTATTGACAAAACTAAACACAAAACTAACTGTAGTCGAAAGTCGATAAATGAGAGTCCAAAGGACTAAACTTTTTTTTCTCGTTTAAAGTAGAGGTTTCTAACTAAACCAGATTCTTTTTTATAGAGGATCAGCAACATATAAAAGCATTAAAGTGATCTTGAAATGCAACTATTCGATGTGTATATGATAAAAATCCATTGATTTATAAGAAACCAGTTAATGCATCAGTTCGAAGTTTTCTCGAGTGAGTTTCAATATGGAACCGTGGATATTTGCGTTTTGGTAACCCAATATTCTTTAGGTTGCAAAACTTCAGTACAATCCTGGTATTTTGTCTTATTTCCTTGGTCTAGTCAGGAAAAAGACTCTAGCTTATAGTGGTTTTACACTGCCACTTGATTAGGTTTTGTGCTTTAAAAACCTTGGATTTTGGTGTTTTCTCTCACTTATAGAGGTTTCTCCCTTATCCAGGTTCGACTGTACCAGTTTAGTTTTAATAAATTTATGCAAAGAGCAAATAATTTGACAGCATAAGACGTTTTCAAGCAGAGTTACACCTTTTTTTTACCAGAAAAAAAATGATTTTTCAATGTTGTTGTTGTTGTACATTTCGTTTGAATTAGCCTGAGGAACGAAGCATTTTATCGCAAGTGTTTAGTGTTTAATTCTTCCTACGTTAAACTTTTGCTTAAAGTTTCCTATGTCTTATGTAAAAATTGTATCGAAAAAAGCTCCTGTCGAAATCCAAGTTCATGTTTGATTCAAGGTCTTTAACCTTATACAAAATGATAGCGTACATTCAAACGATTAAATTTCTGACCTGTCTTATACACGATTTTCTATATTTTCACGAATCTTTAATTCAAATGACTAGAACACTACTTAAGTTATTCATTGTTTTGTATTGGAAACAAAAACATTTTTCTCTAAGACATGTGTTAGGATTTGTACAAAAAAACGGCATTCAGAAAATAGTTAAATATTTTCCTGCAATCTGATGATTCTAAGGCGGCATCCAGAAATTACGTAACGCAAAAAAATGCACTTTTTTGACCCCCTCCCCCCCGTATGTCACAAATCGTCACGCTTTGACGTACCCGAAACGGAATTAATATCTATCCAAATCGCTTCTTAGTACTCATTGATGATAACTTGATAACTCTCTGTTATCAGAGAAAATGATTGTCTTATTACTAGTTGTTCTGTGCTTGTTAACTGATGATCTACCTTGTTTAATTTATTTTGTTAAAGGAGCAAAATAAATTAAACAATTATGTAAAATATACTCCACTAAGTAATATTCGTCTGAATAACCAAAATTGCATTTTTTAAATTAATTGAGAAAAAAACAGTAAAATTTCCGTCTTTAGGTTGAATAGATATCTTGGGAGTAAATGTACATATCTTATATTCGATTTTCTAGCGATTATTTCTTGGATATCCAATAAAGGAGTCTATCTCAGAATCACTAAAAAGGGAAAATTACAAACCAGATTAATCATGTTGAAGCTTACAAATTTTAAGCTGATTCTGGTGGGCTTATCATTCTGCAAAAATTGCATGACATCATAATAGCTGCGATTAAACTGAAATTTTGAAGGAAAAAATCGTTACGTAACGATGAGCATTCCCCCCCCCCCCATGTCGCAATTCGTAACGCTCGAGCTTACTCCCTCCCCCCTAGGAGCGTTACGTAATTAATGGATGCCCCCTAAGGATCCCCATTCAAGTTAACAAGCTGATTTAATAATATGTTTCGATGTATTTTTTTTACATATTTCTATACAAACTATACAAACTATACAATTTTTTCTATAACTCTATTAAAATTCTAGAAAATTTCACACTTGCTAAAAAATACATACCTACTACATTATAGGTTCAAGATCAATTTAACCGGACTTATTCTTGCAAAATTGTTGAAATTGTGGAGCAAAACAACGAATAGATGTCATTTTCGTTAGATTCGTTTAAAAAAATCATGAAATCTGTCAATTTGATCCGAAAAGCCTACGTGTTTAAAGTAGCCAAAGTATTTGTCATGATTTCTAACCGGTTAACAAGTTTTAGGATATAATTTTTACATTGTATTTTTTTATTCACCATGATTTTTTTTTATTAAGAACCGAGTATAATAAATGGGCAAATCATCATTTACTACCGGGAAAAAACCGGGAAAAACTTTGGAATTTCAAAACGAAAAATCGCTAGCAACCCTGAAAATCTCATTTTTCTGTCCACGTGGTATCTGAACGGCCCCTTACACCAAAACTATTGATGACGATTGACACAATAAATATAAAACAAAACATTACCACAACAATCATCGAATGATTTTCATAAACTGAGATACATATGAGAGTTTTAGAATAACAAAACTTTCAAATTATATCGGAAAACTGTTCCTATACAATAAATAAACAGGTAGAATGTTGAATGAGAATATCCCAACAACACTTTTTGCTGAATAAAAGCTGAAAAAATATCGTGCTTCAATTTTTAATCAACGGACGGATCAACTAAAAAAAAAAAAACAAAAAAAGGACCATATGCTGTCCGATGTTTGGCACCCACTTTTTCCCGTCTATGTTGTTTTTTTTGTTTCAACTGCCCCGATTTTTAAACCTCCGGCTTGTTGGTCGCATGCCGCAGTACGCAGAACCAATAAAGAAGTCTGCGGCGCAATGATAATTTGTCGATCTTGAGCGACCAAAATGCCTTTCAACCGATTTTTTTTTAAATAAGTGTGAGTGAAATGATATTTTTTTCAGTTTAGGGCACCAAAAATCAATTTTTTGGGAAAATCTTCTCTTCATTTCATAATTAAGCTAAATATAAGAAATCATAAAAAATGTCATTGCATAAGGAAAACAAAAATTCCCCTCTCATTCCAATCGAGCCGCCATTATGCAGGGCAGTTTTACCACAGTTCACAGCCTGTAAAATTCCAATGGTAGCGAAGGGTTGAATAAAGGCTGGAATAGTGTTATAGAAGCAACTCTTCAACTCCTCCCATTGGCTGCACTGAGACTTCTTTAAACGCTGAAACATGGTTACAGGGTTACAGTTTGTCTTTATTCAACCAGTAAGCTGAAGCAGCAATTACGGTTTAGCTCAGCTTTTGTTCAGCAAATTGCCGATCTTAAGCAGCCAAATTGTGTATTGGGAATAATTTCGGTTGAAACTTTTTTTTTCCATTCATTCGAATTCTATGATTCGCACCACATTTGATGATGTGCCCTTTCCATACGAATGGCTCGAAAAGTATGTACACAAGCGGTACACATGCGACATCTGCGAATTTTAATCAGGCACACGAAACTCGCCAGAACTGTCAAGTTGCCACCCTATGCATTTTTTTTTCTCAACTGTTACTCATTTTGAACTTAACAACACATTAATACTAAATATCCGTGCCCTGGGTCACGGCGGCGGTGTGCATGCTTGTGATAATAATGGTTTACTATCTTTGTCCTGAGAGG